>NW_027640618.1:0-72000 GCF_949752795.1 Hyperoodon ampullatus | reverse complement strand
GAATAGACAAGACCTACACCTTCCTCAGTGAAAGGGACTCAAAACCCCATATTTCCCGCAGAGGAATATATCTGACTAGTAAGAATCTTAAAACCTATGTATTGCTATATCTCCGTAAGGGAACCAAGTGTGTCTAGACTGGCATAAACATGGCAGCGAGAATCAGCTCAAACCCACTATAAAAAGGAATTTCAAAAAAAAAAAAAAACTGGGAAATTCTTTACAATTCCTTCAGGGTCTCTGATGAAACCTGGAATGACCCTATCTACAACGACAGCTGGATGTGGCATAAGGCTGGACACTTGGGACTGAGAGGATTGGTGAGATTGGGTGAGCAAATGCAGACCCTTTAAAGCAATAATGCATGGCACCCATTCCACGGGTCCCAACTCTCCAGGTTGAAGGGAATATTACTAAAGTTATAACATGTACGGGAAACCTAGAGAACGGACACACTGTGAATACGAAAGGTTTCTAAAATTCAACGAATAGTCCCGCTACTGGTGATCCGGTTTGACTTTCCATCTGCTCTACTATCAACCTCCCAACTTGGAGAGACAGCCCCTTTAACCTCCTGGTTCACACAGGTTGCGAATTTGGCAGAGGATGAAAGGGATGAGGGAGAACCAATGAGAGAGTAGCTGTTAGGCATTTGGACGGGCACATATCACTCTAACTTCCCGGCAGGAAGAAGAATTAAACAAAGTCTCAGCCCCCCACTGGGAACCAGCATAGGTCCTGAACCAAAATGTTGGACTTGCGGTCAGCTCACCAAAAACGAGTTGAGAAATGGAGCTCAGGGGCACAGCAATTCACAAACTGGCCGAGTAATAAAGGACAACTATCGTACAAAAATCTGTTGAGGGAAGGCAACGAGGTGGACTTGAAAGCGAGGCAGAATAGCAGGAAACAGATTTCAAGAGGTACGTTGGAATCGCCTTTAAAGCACAGGACGAGGGGCACAACTTCGACAATGACACACTTGGCCAAAAAGGGCGTATGCGGGAGAAAACGCATACGCCCTTTTTGGCCAAGCAAGCAAGCGGGCAATGCAAATCTGCACTACAAAGAAGTATCACTTCCCACCAGTCAAAAGGGACATCCACAAAATGTGTAAAATCCAGAAAGGCAAGACAGGCTCTGGAGAACAGGGAGCCTTGTTATGCTGATGGGCGGAATGTAAATTGCCAACTGCCTCTCTGGAGGAGTGTATTGGGTTCCCTAAAACAAGTAAACAACAGAGCTACAGATCCAAGGGCCCTTCCAGTCTAGGGAATATTCCTTGCGAAAACTGAAAATCAATAAGACAGAGCCACCCCAAAATTTAGGGCTGCACTGCTTACAAGGACCTCAACTTGGGTACACCTTAATTATCCCAGGAAATATAAAAATGGTTCAAAAAATTGTGTTACTTACGTACGATGGAATATCCCTCAGCCATGAAATCAATGTCATAAGACCAGTAGCAGCAAAATGGGTGGATTCAGGTACGATGATTCTAAGTGAAATAAGTCACAGAGAAAAAGAAACTTATCATAAGATATCACTTATGAAGATCCTGTAAACATGGCTACACTTGAAATGAGTTAGGAAAGAGAACAGAGTCTCACATTTAGAAAACACTCTTATGCCTGCTTAAGGGGAAAGGAGAGGTGGGGTGATGCATAAAACCAGAGTTTGATATAAGCACATGTACCGTTCCAAAAACCAACTATGGAATCGACAAGACCTACACCTTCCTCAGTGAAAGGGACTCAAAACCCCATATTTCCCGCAGAGGAATAAATCTGTCTAGTAAGAATCTTAAAACCTATGTATTGATATGTCTCCGTAAGGGAATCAAGTGTGTCTAGACTGGCATAAACATGTTAGCTAGAATCTGCTCAAACCCACTATAAAAAGGAATTTCAAAAACAAAACAGAAAAACTGGGAAATTCTTTACAATTCCTTCAGGGTCTCTGATGAAACCTGGAATGACCCTATCTACAACGACAGCTGGATGTGGCATAAGGCTGGACACTTGGGACTGAGAGGATTGGTGAGATTGGGTGAGCAAATGCAGACCCTTTAAAGCAATAATGCATGTCACCCATTCCATGGGTCCCAACTCTCCAGGTTGAAGGGAATATTACTACAGCTATAACATGTACGGGAAACCTAGAGAACGGGCACACTGTGAATACGAAAGGTTTCTAAAACTCAACGAATAGTCCCTCGCCTGGTGCTCCGGTTTGACTTTCCATCTGCTTTACTATCAACCTCCCAACTTGGAGAGACTGCCCCTTTAACCTCCTGGTTCGCACAAGTTGCCAATTTGGCAGAGGATGAAAGGGAAGAGGGAGAACCAATGAGAGAGTAGCTGTTGGGCATTTGGACGGGCACATATCACTGTAATTTCCCGGCAGGAAGAAGAATTAACCAAAGTCTCAGCCACCCACCAGGAACCAGTATAGTTCCTGAAACAAAATTTTGGACTTGCGGTCAGCTCACCAAAAACGAGTTGAAAAATGGAGCTCAGGGGCACAGCAATTCACAAACTGGACGAGTAATAAAGGACAACTATCGTCCAAAAATCTGTTGAGGGAAGGCAACGAGGCGGACTTGAAAGCGAGGCAGAATAGCAGGAAACAGATTTCAAGAGGTACGTTGGAATCGCCTTTAAAGCACAGGAAGAGGGGCACAACTTCGACAATGATGCACTTGGCCAAAAAGGGCGTATGTGTTTTCTCCTGAATATATTCAGGAGAAAACGCATACGCCCTTTTTGGCCAAGCAAGCAAGCGGGCAATGCAAATCTGCACTACAAAGAAGTATCACTTCCCACCGGTCAAAAGGGACATCCACAAAATGTGTAAAAACCAGAAAGGCAAGACAGGCCCTGCAGAACAGGGAGCCTTGTTATGCTGATGAGCGGGATGTAAATTGCCAACTGTCTCTCTGGAGGAGTGCATTGTGTTCCCTAAAACAAGTAAAGAACAGAGCTACAGAGCCAAGGGCACTTCCAGTCTAGGGAATATACCTTGGGAAAACTGAAAATCAATAAGACAGAGCCACCCCAAAATTTAGGGCTGCACTGCTTACAAGGACCTCAACTTGGGTACACCTTAAATATCCCAGGAAATATAAAAATGGTTCAAAAAATTGTGGTACTTACGTACGATGGAATATCCCTCAGCCATGAAATCAATGTCATTATACCAGTAGCAGCAAAATAGGTGGATTCAGCTACGATGATTCTAAGTGAAATAAGTCACACAGAAAAAGAAACTTATCATAAGATATCACTTATGAAGATCCTGTAAACATGGCTACACTTGAACTGAGTTAGGAAAGAGAACAGTGTCTCACATTTAGAAAACACTCTTAGGCCTGCTTAAGGGGGAAGGAGAGTTGGGGTGATGCATAAAACCAGAGTTTGATATAAGCACAGGTACCGTTCCAAAAACCAACTATGGAATAGACAAGACCTACACCTTCCTCAGTGAAAGGGACTCAAAACACCATATTTCCCGCAGAGGAATATATCTGACTAGTAAGAATCTTAAAACCTATGTATTGATATGTCTCCGTAAGGGAATCAAGTGTGTCTAGACTGGCATAAACATGGCAGCGAGAATCAGCTAGAACCCACTAAAAAAAGGAATTTCAATAACAAAACAAAAAAACTTGGAAATTCTTTACAATTCCTTCAGGGCCTCTGATGAATCCTGGAATGACCCTATCTGCAACGACAGCTGGATGTGGCATAAGGCTGGACACTTGGGACTGAGAGGATTGCTGAGATTGGGTGAGCAAATGCAGACCCTTTAAAGTAATAATGCATGGCACCCATTCCATGGGTCCCAACTCTCCAGGTTGAAGGGAATATTACTACAGCTATAACATGTACGGGAAACCTAGAGAACGGACACACTGTGAATACGAAAGGTTTCTAAAACTCAACGAAATGTCCCTCTCCTGGTGCTCCGGTTTGACTTTCCATCTGCTTTACTATCAGCCTCCCAACTTGGAGAGACAGCCCCTTTAACCTCCTGATTCGCACAGGTTTCCAATTTTGCAGAGGATGAAAGGGAAGAGGGAGAACCAATGAGAGAGTAGCTGTTAGGCATTTGGACGGGCACATATCACTGTAATTTCCCGGCAGGAAGAAGAATTAACCAAAGTCTCAGCAACCCACCGGGAACCAGTATAGGTCCTGAACCAAAATTTTGGACTTGCGGTCAGCTCACCAAACACGAGTTGAAAAATGGAGCTCAGGGGCACAGCAATTCACAAACTGGCCGAGTAATAAAGGACAACTATCGTCCAAAAATCTGTTGAGAGAAGGCATCGAGGCGGAGTTGAAAGCGAGGCAGAATAGCAGGAAACAGATTTGAAGTGGTACGTTGGAATCGCCTTTAAAGCAAAGGAAGAGGGGCACAACTTCGACAATGATGCACTTGGCCAAAAAGGGCGTATGCGTTTTCTCCTGAATATATTCAGGAGAAAACGCATACGCCCTTTTTGGCCATGCAAGCAAGCGGGCAATGCAAATCTGCACTATAAAGAAGTATCACTTCCCACCGGTCAAAAGGGACATCCACAAAATGTGTAAAACCCAGAAAGGCAAGACAGGCCCTGGAGAACAGGGAGCCTTGTTATGCTGATGGGCGGGATGTAAATTGCCAACTGCCTCTCTGGAGGAGTGCATTGTGTTCCCTAAAACAAGTAAACAACAGAGCTACAGAGACAAGGGCACTCCCAGTCTAGGGAATATACCTTGGGAAAACTGAAAATCAATAAGACAGAGCCACCCCAAAATTTAGGGCTGCAGTGCTTACAAGGACCTCAACTTGGGTACACCTTAAACATCCCAGGAAATATAAAAATGGTTCAAAAAATTGTGGTACTTACGTACGATGGAATATCCCTCAGCCATGAAATCAATGTCATAAGACCAGTAGCAGCAAAATGGGTGGATTCAGGTACGATGATTCTAAGTGAAATAAGTCACACAGAAAAAGAAACTTATCATAAGATATCACTTATGAAGATCCTGTAAACATGGCTACACTTGAACTGAGTTAGGAAAGAGAACAGTGTCTCACATTTAGAAAACACTCTTATGTCTGCTTAAGGGGGAAGGAGAGGTGGGGTGATGCATAAAACCAGAGTTTGATATAAGCACAGGTACCGTTCCAAAAACCAAATATGGAATAGACAAGACCTACACCTTCCTCAGTGAAAGGGACTCAAAACCCCATATTTCCCGCAGAGGAATATATCTGACTAGTAAGAATCTTAAAACCTATGTATTGATATGTCTCCGTAAGGGAATCAAGTGTGTCTACACTGGCATAAACATGGCAGCGAGAATCAGCTCAAACCCACTATAAAAAGGAATTTCAAAAACAAAACAAAAAAACTGGGAAATTCTTTACAATTCCTTCAGGTTCTCTGATGAAACCTGGAATGACCCTATCTACAACGACAGCTGGATGTGGCATAAGGCTGGACACTTGGGACTGAGAGGATTGGTGAGATTGGGTGAGCAAATGCAGACCCTTTAAAGCACAAATGCCTGGCACCCATTCCATGGGTCCCAACTCTCCAGGTTGAAGGGAATATTACTACAGCTATAACATGTACGGGAAACCTAGGGAACGGACACACTGTGAATATGAAAGGTTTGTAAAACTCAACTAATAGTCCCTCTCCTGGTGCTCCGGTTTGACTTTCCATCTGCTTTACTATCAGCCTCCCAACTTGGAGAGACAGCCCCTTTAACCTCCTGATTCGCACAGGTTTCCAATTTGGCAGAGGATGAAAGGGAAGAGGGAGAACCAATGAGAGAGTAGCTGTTAGGCATTTGGACGGGCACATATCACTGTAATTTCCCGGCAGGAAGAAGAATTAACCAAAGTCTCAGCAACCCACCGGGAACCAGTATAGGTCCTGAACCAAAATTTTGGACTTGCGGTCAGCTCACCAAACATGAGTTGAAAAATGGAGCTCAGGGGCACAGCAATTCACAAACTGGCCGAGTAATAAAGGACAACTATCGTCCAAAAATCTGTTGAGGGAAGGGATCGAGGCGGACTTGAAAGCGAGGCAGAATAGCAGGAAACAGATTTGAAGTGGTACGTTGGAATCGCCTTTAAAGCACAGGAAGAGGGGCACAACTTCGACAATGATGCACTTGGCCAAAAAGGGCGTATGCGTTTTCTCCTGAATATATTCAGGAGAAAACGCATACGCCCTTTTTGGCCAAGCAAGCAAGCGGGCAATGCAAATCTGCTACAAAGAAGTATCACTTCCCACCGGTCAAAATGGACATCCACAAAATGTGTAAAACCCAGAAAGGCAAGACAGGCCCTGGAGAACAGGGAGCCTTGATATGCTGATGGGCGGGATGTAAATTTCCAACTGCATCTCTGGAGTGGTGCATTGTGTTCCCTAAAACAAGTAAAGAACAGAGCTACAGAGCGAAGGGCACTTCCAGTCTAGGGAATATACCTTGGGAAAACTGAAAATCAATAAGCCAGAGCCACCCCAAAATTTAGGGCTGCAGTGCTTACAAGGACCTCAACTTGGGTACACCTTAAACATCCCAGGAAATATAAAAATGGTTCAAAAAATTGTGGTACTTACGTACGATGGAATATCCCTCAGCCATGAAATCAATGTCATAATACCAGTAGCAGCAAAATGGGTGGATTCAGGTACGATGATTCTAAGTGAAATAAGTTACACAGAAAAATAAACTTATCATAAGATATCACTTATGAAGATCCTGTAAACATGGCTACACTTGAACTGATTTAGGAAAGAGAACAGTGTCTCACATGTAGAAAACACTCTTATGCCTGCTTAAGGGGGAAGGAGAGGTGGGGTGATGCATAAAACCAGAGTTTGATATAAGCACAGGTACCGTTCCAAAAACCAACTATGGAATAGACAAGACCTACACCTTCCTCAGTGAAAGGGACTCAAAACCCCATATTTCCCGCAGAGGAATATATCTGACTACTAAGAATCTTAAAACCTATGGATTGATATGTCTCCGTACGGGAATCAAGTGTGTCTAGACTGGCATAAACATGGCAGCGAGAATCAGCTCAAACCCACTATAAAAAGGAATTTCAAAAACAAAACAAAAAAACTGGGAAATTCTTTACAATTCCTTCAGGGTCTCTGATGAAACCTGGAATGACCCTATCTACAATGACAGCTGGATGTGGCATAAGGCTGGACACTTGGGACTGAGAGGATTGGTGAGATTGGGTGAGCAAATGCAGAATGTTTACAGCACAAATGCCTGGCACCCATTCCATGGGTCCCAACTCTCCAGGTTGAAGGGAATATTACTACAGCTATAACATGTATGGGAAACCTAGAGAACGGACACACTGTGAATACGAAAGGTTTCTAAAACTCAACGAATAGTCCCTCTCCTGGTGCTCCGGTTTGACTTTCCATCTGCTTTACTATCAACCTCCCAACTTGGAGAGACAGCCCCTTTAACCTCCTGGTTCACACAGTTTGCCAATTTGGCAGAGGATGAAAGGGAAGAGGGAGAACCAATGAGAGAGTAGCTGTTAGGCATTTGGACGGGCACATATCACTGTAATTTCCCGGCAGGAAGAAGAATTAACCAAAGTCTCAGCCACCCACCGGGAACCAGTATAGTTCCTGAACCAAAATTTTGGACTTGCGGTCAGCTCACCAAAAACGAGTTGAAAAATGGAGCCCAGGGGCACAGCAATTCACAAACTGGCCGAGTAATAAAGGACAACTATCGTCCAAAAATCTGTTGAGGGAAGGCAACGAGGCGGACTTGAAAGCGAGGCCGAATAGCAGGAAACAGATTTCAAGAGGTACGTTGGAATCGCCTTTAAAGCACAGGAAGAGGGCACGACTTCGACAGTGATGCACTTGGCCGAAACGGGCGTTTGCGTTTTCTCCTGAATATATTCAGGAGAAAACGCATACGCCGTTTTTGGCCAAGCAAGCAAGCGGGCAATGCAAATCTGCACTACAAAGAAGTATCACTTCCCACCGGTCAAAAGGGACATCCACAAAATGTGTAAAAACCAGAAAGACAAGACAGGCCCTGGAGAACAGGGAGCCTTATTATGCTGATGGGCGGGATGTAAATTGCCAACTGCCTCTCTGGAGGAGTACATTGTGTTCCCTAAAACAAGTAAAGAACAGAGCTACAGAGCCAAGGGCACTTCCAGTCTAGGGAATATATCTTGGGAAAACTGAAAATCAATAAGACAGTGGCACCCCAATATATAGGGCTGAACTGCTTACAAGGACCTCAACTTGGGTACACCTTAAATATCCCAGGAAATATAAAAATGGTTCAAAAAATTGTGGTACTTACGTACGAAGGAATATCCCTCAGCCATGAAATCAATGTCATAAGACCAGTAGCAGCAAAATGGGTGGATTCAGGTACGATGAATCTAAGTGAAATAAGTTACACAGAAAAAGAAACTTATCATAAGATATCACTTATGAAGATCCTGTAAACATGGCTACACTTGAACTGAGTTAGGAAAGAGAACAGTGTCTCACATTTAGAAAACACTCTTATGCCTGCTTAAGGGGGAAGGAGAGGTGGGGTGATGCATAAAACCAGAGTTTGATATAAGCACAAGTACCGTTCCAAAAACCAACTATGGAATAGACAAGACCTACACCTTCCTCAGTGAAAGGGACTCAAAACGCCATATTTCCCGCAGAGGAATATATCTGAGTAGTAAGAATCTTAAAACCTATGGATTGATATGTCTCCGTAAGGGAATCAAGTGTGTCTAGACTGGCATAAACATGGCAGCGAGAATCAGCTCAAACCCACTATAAAAAGGAATTTCAAAAACAAAACAAAAAAACTGGGAAATTCTTTACAATTCCTTCAGGGTCTCTGATGAAACCTGGAATGACCTTATCTACAACGACAGCTGGATGTGGCATAAGGCTGGACACTTGGGACTGAGACGATTGGTGAGATTGGGTGAGCAAATGCAGACCCTTTAAAGCAATAATGCCTGGCACCCAATCCATGTGTCCCAACTCTGCAGGTTGAAGGGAATATTACTACAGTTATAACATGTACGGGAAACCTAGAGAACGGACACACTGTGAATACGAAAGGTTTCTAAAACTCAACGAATAGTCCCTCTCCTGGTACTCCGGTTTGACTTTCCATCTGCTTTACTATCAACCTCCCAACTTGGAGAGACAGCCCCTTTAACCTCCTGGTTCGCACAGTTTGCCAATTTGGCAGCGGATTAAAGGGAAGAGGGAGAACCAATGAGAGAGTAGCTGTTAGGCATTTGGACGGGCACATATCACTGTAATTTCCCGGCAGGAAGAAGAATTAACCAAAGTCTCAGCCACCCACCGGGAACCAGTATAGGTCCTGAACCAAAATTTTGGACTTGCGGTCAGCTCACCAAAAACGAGTTGAAAAATGGAGCTCAGGGGCACAGCAATTCACAAACTGGCCGAGTAATAAAGGACAACTATCGTCCAAAAATCTGTTGAGGGAAGGCAACGAAGCGGACTTGAAAGCGAGGCAGAATAGCAGGAAACAGATTTCAAGAGGTACGTTGGAATCGCCTTTAAAGCACAGGAAGAGGGCACGACTTCGACAATGATGCACTTGGCCGAAACGGGCCTTTGCGTTTTCTCCTGAATATATTCAGGAGAAAACGCATACGCAGTTTTTGGCCAAGCAAGCAAGCGGGCAATGCAAATCTGCACTACAAAGGAGTATCACTTCCCACCGGTCAAAAGGGACATCCACAAAATGTGTAAAAACCAGAAAGGCAAGACAGGCCCTGGAGAACAGGGAGCCTTGTTATGATGATGGGCGGGATGTAAATTGCCAAATGCCTCTATGGAAGAGTGCATTGTGTTCCCTAAAACAAGTAAACAACAGAGCTACAGATCCAAGGGCACTTCCAGTCTAGGGAATATACCTTGGGAAAACTGAAAATCAATAAGACAGAGCCACCCCAAAATTTAGGGCTGCACTGCTTACAAGGACCTCAACTTGGGTACACCTTAAATATCCCAGGAAATATAAAAATGGTTCAAAAAATTGTGGTACTTACGTACGATGGAATATCCCTCAGCCATGAAATCAATGTCATAAGACCAGTAGCAGCAAAATGGGTGGATTCAGGTACGATGATTCTAAGTGAAATAAGTCACAGAGAAAAAGAAACTGATCATAAGATATCACTTATGAAGATCCTGTAAACATGGCTACACTTGAACTGAGTTAGGAAACAGAACAGTGTCTCACATTTAGAAAACACTCTTTTGCCTGCTTAAGGGGGAAGGAGAGGTGGGGTGATGCATAAAACCAGAGTTTGATATAAGCACAGGTACCGTTCCAAAAACCAACTATGGAATAGACAAGACCTACACCTTCCTCAGTGAAAGGGATTCAAAGCCCCATATTTCCCGCAGAGGAATATATCTGACTACTAAGAATCTTAAAACCTATGGAATGATATGTCTCTGTAAGGGAATCAAGTGTGTCAAGACTGGCATAAACATGGCAGCGAGAATCAGCTCAAACCCACTATAAAAAGGAATTTCAAAAACAAAACAAAAAAACCGGGAAATTCTTTACAATTCCTTCAGGGTCTCTGATGAAACCTGGAATGACCCTACCTACAATGACAGCTGGATGTGGCATAAGGCTGGACACTTGGGACTGAGAGGATTGGTGAGATTGGGTGAGCAAATGCAGAACCTTTACAGCACAAATGCCTGGCACCCATTCCATGGGTCCCAACTCTCCAGGTTGAAGGGAATATTACTACAGCTATAACATGTACGGGAAACCTAGCTAACGGACACACTGTGAATATGAAAGGTTTCTAAAACTCAACGAATAGTCCCTCTCCTGGTGCTCCGGTTTGACTTTCCATCTGCTTTACTATCAATCTCCCAACTTGGAGAGACAGCCCCTTTAACCTCCTGGTTCGCACAGGTTTCCAATTTGGCAGAGGATGAAAGGGAAGAGGGAGAACCAATGAGAGAGTAGCTGTTAGGCATTTGGACGGGCACATATCACTGTAATTTCCCGGCAGGAAGAAGAATTAATCAAAGTCTCAGCCACCCACCGGGAACCAGTATAGGTCCTGAACCAAAATTTTGGACTTGCGTTCAGCTCACCAAAAACGAGTTGAAAAATGGAGCTCAGGGGCACAGCAATTCACAAACTGGCCAAGTAATAAAGGACAACTATCGTCCAAAAATCTGTTGAGGGAAGGCAACGAGGTGGACTTGAAAGCGAGGCAGAAGAGCAGGAAACAGATTTCAAGAGGTACGTTGGAATCGCCTTTAAAGCACAGGAAGAGGGACAAAACTTCGAATATGATGCACTTGGCCAAAAAGGGCGTATGCATTTTCTCCTGAATATATTCAGGAGAAAACGCATACGCCCTTTTTGACCAAGCAAGCAAGCGGGCAATGCAAATTTGCACTACAAAGAAGTATCACTTCCCACCGGTCAAAAGGGACATCCACAAAATGTGTAAAAACCAGAAAGGCAAGACAGGCACTGGAGAACAGGGAGCCATCTTATGCTGATGGGCGAGATGTAAATTGCCAACTGCCTCTCTGGAGGAGTACATTGTATTCCCTAAAACAAGTAAAGAACAGAGCTACAGAGCCAAGGGCACTTCCAGGCTAGGGAATATACCTTGGGAAAACTGAAAATCCATAAGACAGAGCCACCCCAAAATTTAGGGCTGAACTGCTTACAAGGACCTCAACTTGGGTACACCTTAAATATCCCAGGAAATATAAAAATGGTTCAAAAAATTGTGGTACTTACGTACGAAGGAATATCTCTCAGCCATGAAATCAATGTCATAAGACCAGTAGCAGCAAAATGGGTGGATTCAGGTACGATGATTCTAAGTGAAATAAGTTACACAGAAAAAGAAACTTATCATAAGATATCACTTATGAAGATCCTGTAAACATGGCTACACTTGAACTGAGTTAGGAAACAGAACAGTGTCTCACATTTAGAAAACACTCTTATGCCTGCTTAAGGGGGAAGGAGAGGTGGGGTGATGCATAAAACCAGAGTTTGATATAAGCACAGGTACCGTTCCAAAAACCAACTATGGAATAGACAAGACCTACACCTTCCTCAGTGAAAGGGACTCAAAACGCCATATTTCCTGCAGAGGAATATATCTGACTAGTAAGAATCTTAAAACTTATGGATTGATATGTCTCCATAAGGGAATCAAGTGTGTCTAGACTGGCATAAACATGGCAGAGAGAATCAGGTCAAACCCACTATAAAAAGGAATTTCAAAAACAAAACAAAAAAACTGGGAAATTCTTTACAATTCCTTCAGGGTCTCTGATGAAACCTGAAATGACCCTATCTACAATGACAGCTGGATGTGGCATAAGGCTGGACACTTGGGACTGAGAGGATTGGTGAGATTGGGTGAGCAAATGCAGAACCTTTACAGCACAAATGCCTGGCACCCATTCCATGGGTCACAACTCTCCAGGTTGAAGGGAATATTACTACAGCTATAACATGTACGGGAAACCTAGAGAACGGACACACTGTGAATACGAAAGGTTTCTAAAACTCAACGAATAGTCCCTCTCCTGGTGCTCCGGTTTGACTTTCCATCTGCTTTGCTATCAACCTCCCAACTTGGAGAGACAGCCCCTTTAACCTCCTGGTTCACACAGTTTGCCAATTTGGCAGAGGATGAAAGGGAAGAGGGAGAACCAATGAGAGAGTAGCTGTTAGGCATTTGGACGGGCACATATCACTGTAATTTCCCGGCAGGAAGAAGAATTAACCAAAGTCTCAGCCACCCACCGGGAACCAGTATAGGTCCTGAACCAAAATTTTGGACTTGCGGTCAGCTCACCAAAAACGAGTTGAAAAATGGAGCTCAGGGGCACAGCAATTCACAAACTGGCCGAGTAATAAAGGACAACTATCGTCCAAAAATCTGTTGAGGGAAGGCAACGAGGCGGACTTCAAAGCGAGGCAGAATAGCAGGAAACAGATTTCAGGAGGTACGTTGGAATCGCCTTTAAAGCACAGGAAGAGGGACACAACTTCGAATATGATGCACTTGGCCAAAAAGGGCTTATGCGTTTTCTCCTGAATATATTCAGGAGAAAACGCATACGCCCTTTTTGGCCAAGCAAGCAAGCGGGCAATGCAAATCTGCACTACAAAGAAGTATCACTTCCCACCGGTCAAAAGGGACATCCACAAAATGTGTAAAAACCAGAAAGGCAAGACAGGAACTGGAGAACAGGGAGCCTTGTTATGCTGATGGGCGGGATGTTAATTGCCATCTGCCTCTCTGGAGGAGTACATTGTGTTCCCTAAAACAAGTAAACAACAGAGCTACAGAGCCAAGGGCACTTCCAGTCTAGGGAATATACCTTGGGAAAACTGAAAATCAATAAGAGAGTGCCACCCCAAAATTTAGGGCTGCACTGCTTACAAGGACCTCAACTTGGGTACACCTTATATATCCCAGGAAATATAAAAATGGTTCAAAAAATTGTGGTACTTACGTACGATGGAATATCCCTCAGCCATGAAATCAATGTCATAAGACCAGTAGCAGCAAAATGGGTGGATTCAGGTGCGATGAATCTAAGTGAAATAAGTTACACAGAAAAATAAACTTATCATAAGATATCACTTATGAAGATCCTGTAAACATGGCTACACTTGAACTGAGTTAGGAAACAGAACAGTGTCTAACATTTAGAAAACACTCTTATGCCTGCTTAAGGGGGAAGGAGAGGTGGGGTGATGCATAAAACCAGAGTTTGATATAAGCACAGGTACCGTTCCAAAAACCAACTATGGAATAGACAAGACCTACACCTTCCTCAGTGAAAGGGACTCAAAACGCCATATTTCCCGCAGAGGAATATATCTGAGTAGTAAGAAACTTAAAACCTATGGATTGATATGTCTCCATAAGGGAATCAAGTGTGTCTAGACTGGCATAAACATGGCAGCGAGAATCAGCTCAAACCCACTATAAAAAGGAATTTCAAAAACAAAACAAAAAAACTTGGAAATTCTTTACAATTCCTTCAGGGTCTCTGATGAAACCTGGAATGACCTTATCTACAACGACAGCTGGATGTGGCATAAGGCTGGACACTTGGGACTGAGAGGATTGGTGAGATTGGGTGAGCAAATGCAGACCCTTTAAAGCAATAATGCCTGGCACCCAATCCATGGGTCCCAACTCTCCAGGTTGAAGGGAATATTACTACAGTTATAACATGTACGGGAAACCTAGAGAACGGACACACTGTGAATACGAAAGGTTTCTAAAACTCAACGAATAGTCCCTCTCCTGGTGCTCCGGTTTCACTTTTCATCTGCTTTACTATCAATCTCCCAACTTGGAGAGACAGACCCTTCAACCTCCTGGTTCGCACAGGTTTCCAATTTGGCAGAGGATGAAAGGGAAGAGGGAGAACCAATGAGAGAGTAGCTGTTAGGCATTTGAACGGGCATATATCACTCTAACTTCCCGGGAGGAAGAAGAATTAACCAAAGCCTCAGCCACCCACCGGGAACAAGCATAGGTCCTGAACCAAAATTTTGGACTTGCGGTCAGCTCACCAAAAACGAGTTTAAAAATGGAGCTCAGGGGCACAGCAATTCACAAACTGGCCGAGTAATAAAGGACAACTATCGTCCAAAAATCTGTTGAGAGAAGGCAACGAGGTGGACTTCAAACCGAGGCAGAATAGCAGGAAACAGATTTCAATACGTACGTTGGAATCGCCTTTAAAGCACAGGAGGAGGGGCACAACTTCGACAATGATGCACTTGACCAAAAAGGGCGTAGGCGTTTTCTCCTGAATATATTCAGGAGAAAACCCATACGCCCTTTTTGGCCAAGCAAGCAAGCGGGCAATGCAAATCTGCACTACAAAGAAGTATCACTTCCCACCGGTCAAAAGGGACATCCACAAAATGTGTAAAAACCCGAAAGGCAAGACAGGCCCTGGAGAACAGGGAGCCTTGTTATGCTGATGGATGGGATGTAAATTGCCAACTGCCTCTCTGGAGGAGTACATTGTATTCCCTAAAACAAGAAAAGAACAGAGCTACAGAGCCAAGGGCACTTCCAGTCTAGGGAATATACCTTGGGAAAACTGAAAATCCATAAGACAGAGCCACCCCAAAATTTAGGGCTGAACTGCTTACAAGGACCTCAACTTGGGTACACCTTAAATATCCCAGGAAATATAAAAATGGTTCAAAAAATTGTGGTACTTACGTACGAAGGAATATCCCTCAGCCATGAAATCAATGTCATAAGACCAGTAGCAGCAAAATGGGAGGATTCAGGTACGATGATTCTAAGTGAAATAAGTTACCCAGAAAAAGAAACTTATCATAAGATATCACTTATGAAGATCCTGTAAACATGGCTACACTTGAACTTAGTTAGGAAACAGAACAGTGTCTCACATTTAGAAAACACTCTTATGCCTGCTTAAGGGGGAAGGAGAGGTGGGGTGATGCATAAAACCAGAGTTTGATATAAGCACAGGTACCGTTCCAAAAACCAACTATGGAATAGACAAGACCTACACCTTCCTCAGTGAAAGGGACTCAAAACGCCATATTTCCCACAGAGGAATATATCTGACTAGTAAGAATCTTAAAACCTATGGATTGATATGTCTCCGTAAGGGAATCAAGTGTGTCTAGACTGGCATAAACATGGCAGCGAGAATCAGGTCAAACCCACTATAAAAAGGAATTTCAAAAACAAAACAAAAAAACTGGGAAATTCTTTACAATTCCTTCAGGGTCTCTGATGAAACCTGGAATGACCCTATCTACAATGACAGCTGGATGTGGCATAAGGCTGGACACTTGGGACTGAGACGATTGGTGAGATTGGGTGAGCAAATGCAGACCCTTTAAAGCAATAATGCATGGCACCCATTCCATGGGTCCCAACTCTCCAGGTTGAAGGGAATATTACTACAGTTATAACATGTACGGGAAACCTAGAGAACGGACACACTGTGAATACGAAAGGTTTCTAAAACTCAACGAATAGTCCCTCTCCTGGTACTCCGGTTTGACTTTCCATCTGCTTTACTATCAAACTCCCAACTTGGAGAGACAGCCCATTTAACCTCCTGGTTCACACAGTTTGCCAATTTGGCAGAGGATGAAAGGGAAGAGGGAGAACCAATGAGAGAGTAGCTGTTAGGCATTTGGACGGGCACATATCACTGTAATTTCCCGGCAGGAAGAAGAATTAACCAAAGTCTCAGCCACCCACCGGGAACCAGTATAGGTCCTGAACCAAAATTTTGGACTTGCGGTCAGCTCACCAAAAACGAGTTGAAAAATGGAGCTCAGGGGCACAGCAATTCACAAACTGGCCGAGTAATAAAGGACAACTATCGTCCAAAAATCTGTTGAGGGAAGGCAACAAGGCGGACTTGAAAGCGAGGCAGAATAGCAGGAAACAGATTTCAAGAGGTACGTTGGAATCGCCTTTAAAGCACAGGAAGAGGGCACAACTTCGACAATGATGCACTTGGCCGAAACGGGCGTTTGTGTTTTCTCCTGAATATATTCAGGAGAAAACGCATATGCCGTTTTTGGCCAAGCAAGCAAGCGGGCAATGCAAATCTGCACTACAAAGAAGTATCACTTCCCACCAGTCAAAAGGGACATCCACAAAATGTGTAAAAACCAGAAAGGCAAGACAGGCCCTGGAGAACAGGGAGCCTTGTTATGCTGATGGGCGGGATGTAAATTGCCAAATGCCTCTATAGAAGAGTGCATTGTGTTCCCTACAACAAGTAAACAACAGAGCTACAGATCCAAGGGCACTTCCAGTCTAGGGAATATACCTTGGGAAAACTGAAAATCAATAAGACAGAGCCACCCCAAAATTTAGGGCTGCACTGCTTACAAGGACCTCAACTTGGGTACACCTTAAATATCCCAGGAAATATAAAAATGGTTCAAAAAATTGTGGTACTTACGTACGATGGAATATCCCTCAGCCATGAAATCAATGTCATAAGACCAGTAGCAGCAAAATGGGTGGATTCAGGTACGATGATTCTAAGTGAAATAAGTCACAGAGAAAAAGAAACTGATCATAAGATATCACTTATGAAGATCATGTAAACATGGCTACACTTGAACTGAGATAGGATAGAGAAGAGTGTCTCACATTTAGAAAACACTCTTATGCCTGCTTAAGGGGGAAGGAGAGGTGGGGTGATGCATAAAACCAGAGTTTGATATAAGCACAGGTACCGTTCCAAAAACCAACTATGTAATAGACAAGACCTACACCTTCCTCAGTGAAAGGGATTCTAAGCCCCATATTTCCCGCAGAGGAATATATCTGACTACTAAGAATCTTAAAACCTATGGAATGATATGTCTCCGTAAGGGAATCAAGTGTGTCTAGACTGGCATAAACATGGTAGCGAGAATCAGCTCAAACCCACTATAAAAAGGAATTTAAAAACAAAACAAAAAAACCGGGAAATTCTTTACAATTCCTTCAGGGTCTCTGATGAAACCTGGAATGACCCTATCTACAATGACAGCTGGATGTGGCATAAGGCTGAACACTTGGGACTGAGACGATTGGTGAGATTGGGTGAGCAAATGCAGAACCTTTACAGCACAAATGCCTGGCACCCATTCCATGGGTCCCAACTCTCCAGGTTGAAGGGAATATTACTACAGCTATAACATGTACGGGAAACCTAGCTAACGGACACACTGTGAACACGAAAGGTTTCTAAAACTCAACGAATAGTCCCTCTCCTGGTGCTCCGGTTTGACTTTCCATCTGCTTTACTATCAATCTCCCAACTTGGAGAGACAGCCCCTTTAACCTCCTGGTTCGCACTGGTTTCCAATTTGGCAGAGGATGAAAGGGAAGAGGGAGAACCAATGAGAGTGTAGCTGTTAGGCATTTGGACGGGCACATATCACTGTAATTTCCCGGCAGGAAGAAGAATTAATCAAAGTCTCAGCCACCCACCGGGAACCAGTATAGGTCCTGAACCAAAATTTTGGACTTGCGGTCAGCTCACCAAAAACGAGTTGAAAAATGGAGCTCAGGGGCACAGCAATTCACAAACTGGCCAAGTAATAAAGGACAACTATCGTCCAAAAATCTGTTGAGGGAAGGCAACGAGGTGGACTTGAAAGCGAGGCAGAAGAGCAGGGAACAGATTTCAAGAGGTATGTTGGAATCGCCTTTAAAGCACAGGAAGAGGGACAAAACTTCGAATATGATGCACTTGGCCAAAAAGGGCGTATGCGTTTTCTCCTGAATATATTCAGGAGAAAACGCATACGCCCTTTTTGGCCAAGCAAGCAAGCGGGCAATGCAAATCTGCAATACAAAGAAGTATCACTTCCCACCGGTCAAAAGGGACATCCACAAAATGTGTAAAAACCAGAAAGGCAAGACAGGCCCTGGAGAACAGGGAGCCTTGTTATGCTGATGGATGGGATGTAAATTGCCAACTGCCTCTCTGGAGGAGTACATTGTATTCCCTAAAACAAGTAAACAACAGAGCTACAGAGCCAAGGGCACTTCCAGTCTAGGGAATATACCTTGGGAAAACTGAAAATCCATAAGACAGAGCCACCCCAAAATTTAGGGCTGAACTGCTTACAAGGACCTCAACTTGGGTACACCTTAAATATCCCAGGAAATATAAAAATGGTTCAAAAAATTGTGGTACTTACGTACGATGGAATATCCCTCAGCCATGAAATCAATGTCATAAGACCAGTAGCAGCAAAATGGGTGGATTCAGGTACGATGATTCTAAGTGAAATAAGTCACACAGTAAAAGAAACTTATCATAAGATATCACTTATGAAGATCCTGTAAACATGGCTACATTTGAACTGAGTTAGGAAAGAGAAAAGTGTCTCACATTTAGAAAACACTCTTATGCCTGCTTAAGGGGGAAGGAGAGGTGGGGTGATGCATAAAATCAGAATTTGCTATAAGCACAGGTACCGTTCCAAAAACCAACTATGGAATAGACAAGACTTACACATTCCTCAGTGAAAGGGACTCAAAACCCCATATTTCCCGCAGAGGAATATATCTGACTAGTAAGAATCTTAAAAACCATGGATTGATATGTCTCCATGAGGGAATCAAGTGTGTCTAGACTGGCATAAATATGGCAGCGAGAATCAGCTCAAACCCACTATAAAAAGGAATTTCAATAACAAAACAAAAAAACTGGGAAATTCTTTACAATTCCTTCAGGGTCTCTGATGAAACCTGGAATGACCCTATCTACAATGACAGCTGGATGTGGCATAAGGAGGGACACTTGGGACTGAGAGGATTGGTGAGATTGGGTGAGCAAATGCAGACACTTTAAAGCACAAATACCTGGCACCCATTCCATGGGTCCCAACTCTCCAGGTTGAAGGGAATATTACTACAGCTATAACATGTACGGGAAACCTAGAGAACGGACAAACTGTGAATACGAAAGGTTTCTAAAACTCAACGAATAGTCCCTCTCCTGGTGCTCCGGTTTGACTTTCCATCTGCTTTACTATCAACCTCCCAACTTGGAGAGACAGCCCCTTTAACCTCCTGGTTCGCACAGGTTGGAAATTTGGCAGAGGATGAAAGGGAAGAGGGAGAACCAATGAGAGAGTAGCTGTTAGGCACTTGGACGGGCACATATCACTGTAATTTCCTGGCAGGAAGAAGAATTATCCAAAGTCTCAGCCCCCCACCGGGAACAAGCATAGGTCCTGAACCAAAATGTTGGACTTGCGGTCAGCTCACCAAAAACGAGTTGAAAAATGGAGCTCAGGGGCACAGCAATTCACAAACTGGCCGAGTAATAAAGGACAACTATCGTCCAAAAATCTGTTGAGGGAAGGCAACGAGGCGGACTTGAGAGCGAGGCAGAATAGCAGGAAACAGATTTCAAGAGGTACGTTGGAATCGCCTTTAAAGCACAGGAAGAGGGGCACAACTTCGACAATGATGCACTTGGCCAAAAAGGGCGTATGCGTTTTCTCCTGAATATATTCAGGAGAAAATGCATACGCCCTTTTTGGCCAAGCAAGCAAGCGGGCAATGCAAATCTGCACTACAAAGAAGTATCACTTCCCACCGGTCTAAAGGGACATCCACAAAATGTGTAAAAACCAGAAAGGCAAGACAGGCCCTGGAGAACAGGGAGCCTTGTTATGCTGATGGGCGGGATGTAAATTGCCAACTGCCGCTCTGGAGGAGTACATTGTGTTCCCTAAAACAAGTAAAGAACAGAGCTACAGAGCCAAGGGCACTTCCAGTCTAGGGAATATACCTTGGGAAAACTGAAAATCAATAAGACAGAGCCACACCAATATTTAGGGCTGTACTGCTTAAAAGGACCTCAACTTGGGTACACATTAAATATCCCAGGAAATATAAAAATGGTTCAAAAAATTGTGGTACTTACGTACAATGGAATGTCCCTCAGCCATGAAATCAATGTCATAAGACCAGTAGCAGCAAAATGGGTGGATTCAGGTACGATGATTCTAAGTGAAATAAGTCACACAGAAAAAGAAACTTATCATAAGATATCACTTATGAAGATCCTGTAAACATGGCTACACTTGAACTGAGTTAGGAAAGAGAACAGTGTCTCACATTTAGAAAACACTCTTATGCCTGCTTAAGGGGGAAGGAGAGGTGGGGTGATGCATAAAACCAGAGTTTGATATAAGCACAGGTACCATTCCAAAAACCAACTATGGAATAGACAAGACCTACACCTTCCTCAGTGAAAGGGACTCAAAACCCCATATTTCCCGCAGAGGAATATATCTGACTAGTAAGGATCTTAAAACCTATGTATTGATATGTCTCCGTAACGGAATCAAGTGTGTCTAGACTGGCATAAACATGGCAGCGAGAATCAGCTCAAACCCACTATAAAAAGGAATTTCAAAAACAAAACAAAAAAACTGGGAAATTCTTTACAATTCCTTCAGGGTCTCTGATGAAACCTGGAATGACCCTATCTACAATGACAGCTGGATGTGGCATAAGGAGGGACACTTAGGACTGAGACGATTGGTGATATTGGGTGAGCAAATGCAGACCCCCTAAAGCACAAATGCCTAGCACACATTCCATGGGTCCCAACTCTCCAGGTTGAAGGGAATATTACTACAGCTATAACATGTACGGGAAACCTAGAGAACGGACACACTGTGAATACGAAAGGTTTCTAAAACTCAACGAATAGTCACTCTGCTGGTGCTCCGGTTTGACTTTCCATCTGCTTTACTATCAACCTCCCAACTTGGAGAGACAGCCCCTTTAACCTCCTGGTTCGCACAGGTTGCCAATTTGGCAGAGGATGAAAGGGAAAAGGGAGAACCAATGAGAGAGTAGCTGTTAGGCATTTGAAAGGGCACATATCACTGTAATTTCCCGGCAGGAAGAAGAATTAACCAAAGTCTCAGCCCCACACCGGGAACCAGCATAGGTCCTGAACCAAAATGTTGGACTTGCGGTCAGCTCACCAAAAACGAGTTTAAAAATGGAGCTCAGGGGCACAGCAATTCACAAACTGGCCGAGTAATAAAGGACAACTATCGTCCAAAAATCTGTTGAGGGAAGGCAACGAGGCGGACTTGAAAGCGAGGCAGAATAGCAGGAAACAGATTTCAAGAGGTACGTTGGAATCGCCTTTAAAGCACAGGAAGAGGGGCACAACTTCGACAATGATGCACTTGGCCAAAAAGGGCGTATGCGTTTTCTCCTGAATATATTCAGGAGAAAACGCATACGCCCTTTTTGGCCAAGCAAGCAAGCGGGCAATGCAAATCTGCACTACAAAGAAGTATCACTTCCCACCGGTCAAAAGGGACATCCACAAAATGTGTAAGAACAAGAAAGGCAAGACAGGCCCTGGAGAACAGGGAGCCTTGTTATGCTGATGGGCGGGATGTAAATTGCCAACTGCCTCTCTGGAGGAGTGCATTCTGTTCCCTACAACAAGTAAAGAACAGAGCTACAGAGCCAAGGGCACTACCAGTCTAGGGAATATACCTTGGGAAAACTGAAAATAAATAAGACAGAGCCACCCCAAAATTTAGGGCTGCACTGCATACAAGGACCTCAACTTGGATACACCTTAAGTATCCCAGAAAATATAAACATGGTTCAAAAAATTGTGGTACTTACGTACGATGGAATATCCCTCAGCCATGAAATCAATGTCATAAGACCAGTAGTAGCAAAATGGGTGGATTCAGGTACGATGATTCTAAGTGAAATAAGTCACACAGAAACAGAAACTTATCATAAGATATCACTTATGAAGATCCTGTAAACATGGCTACACTTGAACTGAGTTAGGAAAGAGAACAGTGTCTCACATTTAGAAAACACTCTTATGCCTGCTTAAGGGGGAAGGAGAGGTGGGGTGATGCATAAAACCAGAGTTTGCTATAAGCACAGGTACCGTTCCAAAAACCAACTATGGAATAGACAAGACCTACACCTTCCTCAGAGATAGGGACTCAAAACCCCATATTTCCCGCAGAGGAATATATCTGACAAGTAAGAATCTTAAAACCTATGCATTGATATGTCTCCGTAAGGGAATCAAGTGTGTCTACGCTGGCATAAACATGGCAGCGAGAATCAGCTCAAACCCACTATAAAAAGGAATTTCAAAAACAAAACAAAAAAACTGGGAAATTCTTTACAATTCCTTCAGGGTCTCTGATGAAACCTGGAATGACCCTATCTACAATGACAGCTAGATGTGGCATAAGGAGGGACACTTGGGACTGAGACGATTGGTGAGATTGGGTGAGCAAATGCAGACCCTTTGAAGAACAAATGCCTGACACCCATTCCATGGCTCCCAACTCTACAGGTTGAAGGGAATATTACTACTGCTATAACATGTACGGGAAACCTAGAGAACGGACACACTGTGAATACGAAAGGTTTCTAAAACTCAACGAATAGTCCCTCTCCTGGTGCTCCGGTTTGACTTTCCATCTGCTTTACTATCAACCTCCCAACTTGGAGAGACAGCCCCTTTAACCTCCTGGTTCGCACACGTTGCCATTTTGGCAGAGGATGAAAGGGAAAAGGGAGAACCAATGAGAGAGTAGCTGTTAGGCATTTGAACGGGCACATATCACTGTAATTTCCCGGGAGGAAGATGAATTAACCAAAGTCTCAGCCACCCACCGGAACCAGCATAGGTCCTGAACCAACATTTTGGACTTGCGGTCAGCTCACCAAAAACGAGTTGAAAAATGGAGCTCAGGGGCACAGCAATTCACAAACTGGCCGAGTAATAAAGGACAACTATCGTCCAAAAATCTGTTGAGGGAAGGCAACGAGGCGGACTTGAAAGCGAGGCAGAATAGCAGGAAACAGATTTCAAGAGGTACGTTGGAATCGCCTTTAAAGCACAGGAAGAGGGGCACAACTTCGACAATGATGCACTTGGCCAAAAAGGGCGTATGCGTTTTCTCCTGAATATATTCAGGAGAAAACGCATACGCCCTTTTTGGCCAAGCAAGCAAGCGGGCAATGCAAATCTGCACTACAAAGAAGTATCACTTCCCACCGGTCAAAAGGGACATCCACAAAATGTGTAAAAACCAGAAAGGCAAGACAGGCCCGGGAGAACAGGGAGCCTTGTTATGCAGATGGGCGGGATGTAAATTGCCAACTGCCACTCTGGAGGAGTACATTGTGTTCCCTGAAACTAGTAAAGAACAGAGCTACAGAGCCAAGGGCACTTCCAGTCTAGGGAATATACCTTGGGAAAACTGAAAATCAATAAGACAGAGCCACCCCAAAATTTAGGGCTGCACTGCTTACAAGGACCTCAACTTGGGTACACCTTAAATATCCCAGGAAATATAAAAATGGTTCAAAAAATTATGGTACTTACGTACGATGGAATATCCCTCAGCCATGAAATCAATGTCATAAGACCAGTAGCAGCAAAATGGGTGGATTCAGGTACGATGATTCTAAGTGAAATAAGTCACAGAGAAAAAGAAACTTATCATAAGATATCACTTATGAAGATCCTGTAAACATGGCTACACTTGAACTGAGTTAGGAAAGAGAACAGTGTCACACATTTAGAAAACACTCTTATGCCTGCTTAAGGGGGAAGGAGAGGTGGGATGATGCATAAAACCAGAGTTTGATATAAGCACAGGTACCGTTCCAAAAACCAACTATGGAATAGACAAGACCTACACCTTCCTCAGTGATAGGGACTCAAAACCCCATATTTCCCGCAGAGGAATATATCTGACAAGTAAGAATCTTAAAACCTATGCATTGATATGTCTCTTTAAGGGAATCAAGTGTGTCTAGACTGACATAAACATGGCAGCGAGAATCAGCTCAAACCCACTATAAAAAGGAATTTAAAAACAAAACAAAAAAAATGGGAAATTCTTTACAATTCCTTCAGGGTCTCTGATGAAATTTGGAATGACCCTATGTACAACGACAGCTGGATGTGGCATAAGGCTGGACACTTGGGACTGAGAGGATTGGTGAGCTTGGGTGAGCAAATGCAGACCCTTTAAAGCAATAATGCATGGCACCCATTCCATGGGTCCCAACTCTCCAGGTTGAAGGGAATATTACTACAGTTATAACATGTACTGGAAACCTAGAGAACGGACCCACTGTGAATATGAAAGGTTTCTAAAACTCAACGAATAATCCCTCTCCTGGTGCTCCGGTTTGACTTTCCATCTGCTTTACTATCAATCTCCCAACTTGGAGAGACAGCCCCTTTAACCTCCTGGTTCGCACAGGTTGCCAATTTGGCAGAGGATGAAAGGGAAGAGGGAGGACCAATGAGAGAGTAGCTGTTAGGCATTTGGACGGGCACATATCACTCTAACTTCCCGGCAGGAAGAAGAATTAACCAAAGTCTCAGCCCCCCACCGGGAGCCAGCATAGGTCCTGAACCATAATTTTGGACTTGCGGTCAGCTCACCAAAAACGAGTTGAAAAATGGAGCTCAGAGGCACAGCAATTCACAAACTGGCCGAGTAATAAAGGACAACTATCGTCCAAAAATCTGTTGAGGGAAGGCAACGAGGCGGACTTGAAAGCGAGGCAGAATAGCAGGAAACAGATTTCAAGAGGTACGTTGGAATCGCCTTTAAAGCACAGGAAGAGGGGCACAACTTCGACAATGATGCACTTGGCCAAAAAGGGCGTATGCGTTTTCTCCTGAATATATACAGGAGAAAACGTATACGCCCTTTTTGGCAAAGCAAGCAAGCGGGCAATTCAAATCTGGAATACAAAGAAGTATCACTTCCCACCGGTCAAAAGGGACATCAACAAAATATGTAAAAACCAGAAAGGCAAGACAGGCCCTGGAGAACAGGGAGCCTTGTTATGCTGATGGGCGGGATGTAAATTGCCAACTGCCTCTCTGGAGGAGTGTATTGTGTTCCCTAAAACAAGTAAAGAACAGAGCTACAGAGCCAAGGGCACTTCCAGTCTAGGGAATATACCTTGGGAAAACTGAAAATCAATAAGACAGAGCCACCCCAAAATTTAGGGCTGCACTGCTTACAAGGACCTCAACTTGGGTACACCTTAAATATCCCAGGAAATATAAAAATGGTTCAAAAATTGTGGTACTTACGTACGATGGAATATCCCTCAGCCATGAAATCAATGTCATAAGACCAGTAGCAGCAAAATGGGTGGATTCAGGTACGATGATTCTAAGTGAAATAAGTCACAGAGAAAAAGAAACTTATCATAAGATATCACTTATGAAGATCGTGTAAACATGGCTACACTTGAACTGAGTTAGGAAAGAGAACAGTGTCTCACATTTAGAAAACATTCTTATGCCTGCTTAAGGGGGAAGGAGAGGTGGGGTGATGCATAAAACCAGAGTTTGATATAAGCACAGGTACCGTTCCAAAAACCAACTATGGAATAGACAAGACCTACACCTTCCTCAGTGAAAGGGACTCAAATCCCCATGTTTCCCACAGAGGAATATATCTGGCTAGTAAGAATCTTAAAACCTATGTATTGATATGTCTCCGTGAGGGAATCAAGTGTGTCTAGACTGGCATAAATATGGCAGCGAGAATCAGCTCAAACCCACTATAAAAAGGAATTTCAAAAACAAAACAAAAAAACTGGGAAATTCTTTACATTTCCTTCAGGGTCTCTGATGAAACCTGGAATGACCCTATCTACAATGACAGCTGGATGTGGCATAAGGAGGGACACTTGGGACTGAGAGGATTGGTGAGATTGGGTGAGCAAATGCAGACACTTTAAAGCACAAATACCTGGCACCCATTCCATGGGTCCCAACTCTCCAGGTTGAAGGGAATATTACTACAGCTATAACATGTACGGGAAACCTAGAGAACGGACACACTGTGAATACGAAAGGTTTCTAAAACTCAACGAGTAGTCCCTCTCCTGGTGCTCCGGTTTGACTTTCCATCTGCTTTACTATCAACCTCCCAACTTGCAGAGACAGCCCCTTTAACCTCCTGGTTCGCACAGGTTGCCAATTTGGCAGAGGATGAAATGGAAGAGGGAGAACCAATGAGAGAGTAGCTGTTAGGCATTTGGACGGGCACATATCACTGTAATTTCCTGGCAGGAAGAAGAATTAACCAAAGTCTCAGCCCCCCACCTGGAACCAGCATAGGTCCTGAACCAAAATGTTGGACTTGCGGTCAGCTCACCAAAAACGAATTGAAAAATGGAGCTCAGGGGCACAGCAATTCACAAACTGGCCGAGTAATAAAGGACAACTATCGTCCAAAAATCTGTTGAGGGAAGGCAACGAGGCGGACTTGAAACCGAGGCAGAATAGCAGGAAACAGATTTCAAGATGTACCTTGGAATCGCCTTTAAAGCACAGGAAGAGGGGCACAACTTTGACAATGATGCACTTGGCCATAAAGGGCGTATGCGTTTTCTCCTGAATATTTTCAGGAGAAAACGCATACGCCCTTTTTGGCCAAGCAAGCAAGTGGGCAATGCAAATCTGCTCTACAAAGAAGTATCACTTCCCACCGGTCAAAAGGGACATCCACAAAATGTGTAAAAACCAGAAAGGCAAGACAGGCCCTGGAGAACAGGGAGCCTTGTTATGCTGATGGGCGGGATGTAAATTGCCAACTGCCTCTCTGGAGGAGTACATTGTGTTCCCTAAAACAAGTAAAGAACAGAGCTACAGAGCCAAGGGCACTTCCAGTCTAGGGAATATACCTTGGGAAAATTGAAAATCAATGAGACAGAGCCACCCCAAAATTTAGGGCTGCACTGCTTACAAGGACCTCAACTTGGGTACACATTAAATATCCCAGAAAATATAAAGATGGTTCAAAAAATTGTGGTACTTACGTACGATGGAATATCCCTCAGCCATGAAATCAATGTCATAAGACCAGTAGCAGCAAAATGGGTGGATTCAGGTACGATGATTCTAAGTGAAATAAGTCACACAGTAAAAGAAACTTATCATAAGATATCACTTATGAAGATCCTGTAAACATGGCTACATTTGAACTGAGTTAGGAAAGAGAAAAGTGTCTCACATTTAGAAAACACTCTTATGCCTGCTTAAGGGGGAAGGAGAGGTGGGGTGATGCATAAAATCAGAATTTGCTATAAGCACAGGTACCGTTCCAAAAACCAACTATGGAATAGACAAGACGTACACATTCCTCAGTGAAAGGGACTCAAAACCCCATATTTCCCGCAGAGGAATATATCTGACTAGTAAGAATCTTAAAACCTATGGATTGATATGTCTCCATGAGGGAATCAAGTGTGTCTAGACTGGCATAAATATGGCAGCGAGAATCAGCTCAAACCCACTATAAAAAGGAATTTCAATAACAAAACAAAAAAACTGGGAAATTCTTTACAATTCCTTCAGGGTCTCTGATGAAACCTGGAATGACCCTATCTACAATGACAGCTGGATGTGGCATAAGGAGGGACACTTGGGACTGAGAGGATTTGTGAGATTGGGTGAGCAAATGCAGACACTTTAAAGCACAAATACCTGGCACCCATTCCATGGGTCCCAACTCTCCAGGTTGAAGGGAATATTACTACAGCTATAACATGTACGGGAAACCTAGAGAACGGACAAACTGTGAATACGAAAGGTTTCTAAAACTCAACGAATAGTCCCTCTCCTGGTGCTCCGGTTTGACTTTCCATCTGCTTTACTATCAACCTCCCAACTTGGAGAGACAGCCCCTTTAACCTCCTGGTTCGCACAGGTTGCAAATTTGGCAGAGGATGAAAGGGAAGAGGGAGAACCAATGAGAGAGTAGCTGTTAGGCACTTGGACGGGCACATATCACTGTAATTTCCCGGCAGGAAGAAGAATTATCCAAAGTCTCAGCCCCCCACCGGGAACAAGCATAGGTCCTGAACCAAAATGTTGGACTTTTGGTGAGCTCACCAAAAACGAGTTGAAAAATGGAGCTCAGGGGCACAGCAATTCACAAACTGGCCGAGTAATAAAGGACAACTATCGTCCAAAAATCTGTTGAGGGAAGGCAACGAGGCGGACTTGAGAGCGAGGCAGAATAGCAGGAAACAGATTTCAAGAGGTACGTTGGAATCGCCTTTAAAGCACAGGAAGAGGGGCACAACTTCGACAATGATGCACTTGGCCTAAAAGGGCGTATGCGTTTTCTCCTGAATATATTCAGGAGAAAATGCATACGCCCTTTTTGGCCAAGCAAGCAAGCGGGCAATGCAAATCTGCACTACAAAGAAGTATCACTTCCCACCGGTCTAAAGGGACATCCACAAAATGTGTAAAAACCAGAAAGGCAAGACAGGCCCTGGAGAACAGGGAGCCTTGTTATGCTGATGGGCGGGATGTAAATTGCCAACTGCCGCTCTGGAGGAGTACATTGTGTTCCCTAAAACAAGTAAAGAACAGAGCTACAGAGCCAAGGGCACTTCCAGTCTAGGGAATATACCTTGGGAAAACTGAAAATCAATAAGACAGAGCCACACCAATATTTAGGGCTGTACTGCTTAAAAGGACCTCAACTTGGGTACACATTAAATATCCCAGGAAATATAAAAATGGTTCAAAAAATTGTGGTACTTACGTACAATGGAATGTCCCTCAGCCATGAAATCAATGTCATAAGACCAGTAGCAGCAAAATGGGTGGATTCAGGTACGATGATTCTAAGTGAAATAAGTCACACAGAAAAAGAAACTTATCATAAGATATCACTTATGAAGATCCTGTAAACATGGCTACACTTGAACTGAGTTAGGAAAGAGAACAGTGTCTCACATTTAGAAAACATTCTTATGCCTGCTTAAGGGGGAAGGAGAGGTGGGGTGATGCATAAAACCAGAGTTTGATATAAGCACAGGTACCGTTCCAAAAACCAACTATGGATTAGACAAGACCTACACCTTCCTCAGTGAAAGGGACTCAAATCCCCATGTTTCCCACAGAGGAATATATCTGGCTAGTAAGAATCTTAAAACCTATGTATTGATATGTCTCCGTGAGGGAATCAAGTGTGTCTAGACTGGCATAAATATGGCAGCGAGAATCAGCTCAAACCCACTATAAAAAGGAATTTCAAAAACAAAACAAAAAAACTGGGAAATTCTTTACATTTCCTTCAGGGTCTCTGATGAAACCTGGAATGACCCTATCTACAATGACAGCTGGATGTGGCATAAGGAGGGACACTTGGGACTGAGAGGATTGGTGAGATTGGGTGAGCAAATGCAGACACTTTAAAGCACAAATACCTGGCACCCATTCCATGGGTCCCAACTCTCCAGGTTGAAGGGAATATTACTACAGCTATAACATGTACGGGAAACCTAGAGAACGGACACACTGTGAATACGAAAGGTTTCTAAAACTCAACGAATAGTCCCTCTCCTGGTGCTCCGGTTTGACTTTCCATCTGCTTTACTATCAACCTCCCAACTTGCAGAGACAGCCCCTTTAACCTCCTGGTTCGCACAGGTTGCCAATTTGGCAGAGGATGAAATGGAAGAGGGAGAACCAATGAGAGAGTAGCTGTTAGGCATTTGGACGGGCACATATCACTGTAATTTCCTGGCAGGAAGAAGAATTAACCAAAGTCTCAGCCCCCCACCTGGAACCAGCATAGGTCCTGAACCAAAATGTTGGACTTGCGGTCAGCTCACCAAAAACTAATTGAAAAATGGAGCTCAGGGGCACAGCAATTCACAAACTGGCCGAGTAATAAAGGACAACTATCGTCCAAAAATCTGTTGAGGGAAGGCAACGAGGCGGACTTGAAACCGAGGCAGAATAGCAGGAAACAGATTTCAAGATGTACCTTGGAATCGCCTTTAAAGCACAGGAAGAGGGGCACAACTTTGACAATGATGCACTTGGCCATAAAGGGCGTATGCGTTTTCTCCTGAATATTTTCAGGAGAAAACGCATACGCCCTTTTTGGCCAAGCAAGCAAGTGGGCAATGCAAATCTGCTCTACAAAGAAGTATCACTTCCCACCGGTCAAAAGGGACATCCACAAAATGTGTAAAAACCAGAAAGGCAAGACAGGCCCTGGAGAACAGGGAGCCTTGTTATGCTGATGGGCGGGATGTAAATTGCCAACTGCCTCTCTGGAGGAGTACATTGTGTTCCCTAAAACAAGTAAAGAACAGAGCTACAGAGCCAAGGGCACTTCCAGTCTAGGGAATATACCTTGGGAAAATTGAAAATCAATGAGACAGAGCCACCCCAAAATTTAGGGCTGCACTGCTTACAAGGACCTCAACTTGGGTACACATTAAATATCCCAGAAAATATAAAGATGGTTCAAAAAATTGTGGTACTTACGTACGATGGAATATCCCTCAGCCATGAAATCAATGTCATAAGACCAGTAGCAGCAAAATGGGTGGATTCAGGTACGATGATTCTAAGTGAAATAAGTCACACAGTAAAAGAAACTTATCATAAGATATCACTTATGAAGATCCTGTAAACATGGCTACATTTGAACTGAGTTAGGAAAGAGAAAAGTGTCTCACATTTAGAAAACACTCTTATGCCTGCTTAAGGGGGAAGGAGAGGTGGGGTGATGCATAAAATCAGAATTTGCTATAAGCACAGGTACCGTTCCAAAAACCAACTATGGAATAGACAAGACGTACACATTCCTCAGTGAAAGGGACTCAAAACCCCATATTTCCCGCAGAGGAATATATCTGACTAGTAAGAATCTTAAAACCTATGGATTGATATGTCTCCATGAGGGAATCAAGTGTGTCTAGACTGGCATAAATATGGCAGCGAGAATCAGCTCAAACCCACTATAAAAAGGAATTTCAATAACAAAACAAAAAAACTGGGAAATTCTTTACAATTCCTTCAGGGTCTCTGATGAAACCTGGAATGACCCTATCTACAATGACAGCTGGATGTGGCATAAGGAGGGACACTTGGGACTGAGAGGATTTGTGAGATTGGGTGAGCAAATGCAGACACTTTAAAGCACAAATACCTGGCACCCATTCCATGGGTCCCAACTCTCCAGGTTGAAGGGAATATTACTACAGCTATAACATGTACGGGAAACCTAGAGAACGGACAAACTGTGAATACGAAAGGTTTCTAAAACTCAACGAATAGTCCCTCTCCTGGTGCTCCGGTTTGACTTTCCATCTGCTTTACTATCAACCTCCCAACTTGGAGAGACAGCCCCTTTAACCTCCTGGTTCGCACAGGTTGCAAATTTGGCAGAGGATGAAAGGGAAGAGGGAGAACCAATGAGAGAGTAGCTGTTAGGCACTTGGACGGGCACATATCACTGTAATTTCCCGGCAGGAAGAAGAATTATCCAAAGTCTCAGCCCCCCACCGGGAACAAGCATAGGTCCTGAACCAAAATGTTGGACTTTTGGTGAGCTCACCAAAAACGAGTTGAAAAATGGAGCTCAGGGGCACAGCAATTCACAAACTGGCCGAGTAATAAAGGACAACTATCGTCCAAAAATCTGTTGAGGGAAGGCAACGAGGCGGACTTGAGAGCGAGGCAGAATAGCAGGAAACAGATTTCAAGAGGTACGTTGGAATCGCCTTTAAAGCACAGGAAGAGGGGCACAACTTCGACAATGATGCACTTGGCCTAAAAGGGCGTATGCGTTTTCTCCTGAATATATTCAGGAGAAAATGCATACGCCCTTTTTGGCCAAGCAAGCAAGCGGGCAATGCAAATCTGCACTACAAAGAAGTATCACTTCCCACCGGTCTAAAGGGACATCCACAAAATGTGTAAAAACCAGAAAGGCAAGACAGGCCCTGGAGAACAGGGAGCCTTGTTATGCTGATGGGCGGGATGTAAATTGCCAACTGCCGCTCTGGAGGAGTACATTGTGTTCCCTAAAACAAGTAAAGAACAGAGCTACAGAGCCAAGGGCACTTCCAGTCTAGGGAATATACCTTGGGAAAACTGAAAATCAATAAGACAGAGCCACACCAATATTTAGGGCTGTACTGCTTAAAAGGACCTCAACTTGGGTACACATTAAATATCCCAGGAAATATAAAAATGGTTCAAAAAATTGTGGTACTTACGTACAATGGAATGTCCCTCAGCCATGAAATCAATGTCATAAGACCAGTAGCAGCAAAATGGGTGGATTCAGGTACGATGATTCTAAGTGAAATAAGTCACACAGAAAAAGAAACTTATCATAAGATATCACTTATGAAGATCCTGTAAACATGGCTACACTTGAACTGAGTTAGGAAAGAGAACAGTGTCTCACATTTAGAAAACATTCTTATGCCTGCTTAAGGGGGAAGGAGAGGTGGGGTGATGCATAAAACCAGAGTTTGATATAAGCACAGGTACCGTTCCAAAAACCAACTATGGATTAGACAAGACCTACACCTTCCTCAGTGAAAGGGACTCAAATCCCCATGTTTCCCACAGAGGAATATATCTGGCTAGTAAGAATCTTAAAACCTATGTATTGATATGTCTCCGTGAGGGAATCAAGTGTGTCTAGACTGGCATAAATATGGCAGCGAGAATCAGCTCAAACCCACTATAAAAAGGAATTTCAAAAACAAAACAAAAAAACTGGGAAATTCTTTACATTTCCTTCAGGGTCTCTGATGAAACCTGGAATGACCCTATCTACAATGACAGCTGGATGTGGCATAAGGAGGGACACTTGGGACTGAGAGGATTGGTGAGATTGGGTGAGCAAATGCAGACACTTTAAAGCACAAATACCTGGCACCCATTCCATGGGTCCCAACTCTCCAGGTTGAAGGGAATATTACTACAGCTATAACATGTACGGGAAACCTAGAGAACGGACACACTGTGAATACGAAAGGTTTCTAAAACTCAACGAATAGTCCCTCTCCTGGTGCTCCGGTTTGACTTTCCATCTGCTTTACTATCAACCTCCCAACTTGCAGAGACAGCCCCTTTAACCTCCTGGTTCGCACAGGTTGCCAATTTGGCAGAGGATGAAATGGAAGAGGGAGAACCAATGAGAGAGTAGCTGTTAGGCATTTGGACGGGCACATATCACTGTAATTTCCTGGCAGGAAGAAGAATTAACCAAAGTCTCAGCCCCCCACCTGGAACCAGCATAGGTCCTGAACCAAAATGTTGGACTTGCGGTCAGCTCACCAAAAACTAATTGAAAAATGGAGCTCAGGGGCACAGCAATTCACAAACTGGCCGAGTAATAAAGGACAACTATCGTCCAAAAATCTGTTGAGGGAAGGCAACGAGGCGGACTTGAAACCGAGGCAGAATAGCAGGAAACAGATTTCAAGATGTACCTTGGAATCGCCTTTAAAGCACAGGAAGAGGGGCACAACTTCGACAATGATGCACTTGGCCATAAAGGGCGTATGCGTTTTCTCCTGAATATTTTCAGGAGAAAACGCATACGCCCTTTTTGGCCAAGCAAGCAAGTGGGCAATGCAAATCTGCACTACAAAGAAGTATCACTTCCCACCGGTCAAAAGGGACATCCACAAAATGTGTAAAAACCAGAAAGGCAAGACAGGCCCTGGAGAACAGGGAGCCTTGTTATGCTGATGGGCGGGATGTAAATTGCCAACTGCCTCTCTGGAGGAGTACATTGTGTTCCCTAAAACAAGTAAAGAACAGAGCTACAGAGCCAAGGGCACTTCCAGTCTAGGGAATATACCTTGGGAAAATTGAAAATCAATGAGACAGAGCCACCCCAAAATTTAGGGCTGCACTGCTTACAAGGACCTCAACTTGGGTACACATTAAATATCCCAGGAAATATAAAGATGGTTCAAAAAATTGTGGTACTTATGTACGATGGAATATCCCTCAGCCATGAAATCAATGTCATAAGACCAGTAGCAGCAAAATGGGTGGATTCAGGTACGATGATTCTAAGTGAAATAAGTCACACAGTAAAAGAAACTTATCATAAGATATCACTTATGAAGATCCTGTAAACATGGCTACATTTGAACTGAGTTAGGAAAGAGAAAAGTGTCTCACATTTAGAAAACACTCTTATGCCTGCTTAAGGGGGAAGGAGAGGTGGGGTGATGCATAAAATCAGAATTTGCTATAAGCACAGGTACCGTTCCAAAAACCAACTATGGAATAGACAAGACGTACACATTCCTCAGTGAAAGGGACTCAAAACCCCATATTTCCCGCAGAGGAATATATCTGACTAGTAAGAATCTTAAAACCTATGGATTGATATGTCTCCATGAGGGAATCAAGTGTGTCTAGACTGGCATAAATATGGCAGCGAGAATCAGCTCAAACCCACTATAAAAAGGAATTTCAATAACAAAACAAAAAAACTGGGAAATTCTTTACAATTCCTTCAGGGTCTCTGATGAAACCTGGAATGACCCTATCTACAATGACAGCTGGATGTGGCATAAGGAGGGACACTTGGGACTGAGAGGATTTGTGAGATTGGGTGAGCAAATGCAGACACTTTAAAGCACAAATACCTGGCACCCATTCCATGGGTCCCAACTCTCCAGGTTGAAGGGAATATTACTACAGCTATAACATGTACGGGAAACCTAGAGAACGGACAAACTGTGAATACGAAAGGTTTCTAAAACTCAACGAATAGTCCCTCTCCTGGTGCTCCGGTTTGACTTTCCATCTGCTTTACTATCAACCTCCCAACTTGGAGAGACAGCCCCTTTAACCTCCTGGTTCGCACAGGTTGCAAATTTGGCAGAGGATGAAAGGGAAGAGGGAGAACCAATGAGAGAGTAGCTGTTAGGCACTTGGACGGGCACATATCACTGTAATTTCCCGGCAGGAAGAAGAATTATCCAAAGTCTCAGCCCCCCACCGGGAACAAGCATAGGTCCTGAACCAAAATGTTGGACTTGCGGTCAGCTCACCAAAAACGAGTTGAAAAATGGAGCTCAGGGGCACAGCAATTCACAAACTGGCCGAGTAATAAAGGACAACTATCGTCCAAAAATCTGTTGAGGGAAGGCAACGAGGCGGACTTGAGAGCGAGGCAGAATAGCAGGAAACAGATTTCAAGAGGTACGTTGGAATCGCCTTTAAAGCACAGGAAGAGGGGCACAACGTCGACAATGATGCACTTGGCCAAAAAGGGCGTATGCGTTTTCTCCTGAATATATTCAGGAGAAAATGCATACGCCCTTTTTGGCCAAGCAAGCAAGCGGGCAATGCAAATCTGCACTACAAAGAAGTATCACTTCCCACCGGTCTAAAGGGACATCCACAAAATGTGTAAAAACCAGAAAGGCAAGACAGGCCCTGGAGAACAGGGAGCCTTGTTATGCTGATGGGCGGGATGTAAATTGCCAACTGCCGCTCTGGAGGAGTACATTGTGTTCCCTAAAACAAGTAAAGAACAGAGCTACAGAGCCAAGGGCACTTCCAGTCTAGGGAATATACCTTGGGAAAACTGAAAATCAATAAGACAGAGCCACACCAATATTTAGGGCTGTACTGCTTAAAAGGACCTCAACTTGGGTACACATTAAATATCCCAGGAAATATAAAAATGGTTCAAAAAATTGTGGTACTTACGTACAATGGAATGTCCCTCAGCCATGAAATCAATGTCATAAGACCAGTAGCAGCAAAATGGGTGGATTCAGGTACGATGATTCTAAGTGAAATAAGTCACACAGAAAAAGAAACTTATCATAAGATATCACTTATGAAGATCCTGTAAACATGGCTACACTTGAACTGAGTTAGGAAAGAGAACAGTGTCTCACATTTAGAAAACACTCTTATGCCTGCTTAAGGGGGAAGGAGAGGTGGGGTGATGCATAAAACCAGAGTTTGATATAAGCACAGGTACCATTCCAAAAACCAACTATGGAATAGACAAGACCTACACCTTCCTCAGTGAAAGGGACTCAAAACCCCATATTTCCCGCAGAGGAATATATCTGACTAGTAAGGATCTTAAAACCTATGTATTGATATGTCTCCGTAACGGAATCAAGTGTGTCTAGACTGGCATAAACATGGCAGCGAGAATCAGCTCAAACCCACTATAAAAAGGAATTTCAAAAACAAAACAAAAAAACTGGGAAATTCTTTACAATTCCTTCAGGGTCTCTGATGAAACCTGGAATGACCCTATCTACAATGACAGCTGGATGTGGCATAAGGAGGGACACTTAGGACTGAGACGATTGGTGATATTGGGTGAGCAAATGCAGACCCCCTAAAGCACAAATGCCTAGCACACATTCCATGGGTCCCAACTCTCCAGGTTGAAGGGAATATTACTACAGCTATAACATGTACGGGAAACCTAGAGAACGGACACACTGTGAATACGAAAGGTTTCTAAAACTCAACGAATAGTCACTCTGCTGGTGCTCCGGTTTGACTTTCCATCTGCTTTACTATCAACCTCCCAACTTGGAGAGACAGCCCCTTTAACCTCCTGGTTCGCACAGGTTGCCAATTTGGCAGAGGATGAAAGGGAAAAGGGAGAACCAATGAGAGAGTAGCTGTTAGGCATTTGAAAGGGCACATATCACTGTAATTTCCCGGCAGGAAGAAGAATTAACCAAAGTCTCAGCCCCACACCGGGAACCAGCATAGGTCCTGAACCAAAATGTTGGACTTGCGGTCAGCTCACCAAAAACGAGTTGAAAAATGGAGCTCAGGGGCACAGCAATTCACAAACTGGCCGAGTAATAAAGGACAACTATCGTCCAAAAATCTGTTGAGGGAAGGCAACGAGGCGGACTTGAAAGCGAGGCAGAATAGCAGGAAACAGATTTCAAGAGGTACGTTGGAATCGCCTTTAAAGCACAGGAAGAGGGGCACAACTTCGACAATGATGCACTTGGCCAAAAAGGGCGTATGCGTTTTCTCCTGAATATATTCAGGAGAAAACGCATACGCCCTTTTTGGCCAAGCAAGCAAGCGGGCAATGCAAATCTGCACTACAAAGAAGTATCACTTCCCACCGGTCAAAAGGGACATCCACAATATGTGTAAGAACAAGAAAGGCAAGACAGGCCCTGGAGAACAGGGAGCCTTGTTATGCTGATGGGCGGGATGTAAATTGCCAACTGCCTCTCTGGAGGAGTGCATTCTGTTCCCTACAACAAGTAAAGAACAGAGCTACAGAGCCAAGGGCACTACCAGTCTAGGGAATATACCTTGGGAAAACTGAAAATAAATAAGACAGAGCCACCCCAAAATTTAGGGCTGCACTGCATACAAGGACCTCAACTTGGATACACCTTAAGTATCCCAGAAAATATAAACATGGTTCAAAAAATTGTGGTACTTACGTACGATGGAATATCCCTCAGCCATGAAATCAATGTCATAAGACCAGTAGTAGCAAAATGGGTGGATTCAGGTACGATGATTCTAAGTGAAATAAGTCACACAGAAACAGAAACTTATCATAAGATATCACTTATGAAGATCCTGTAAACATGGCTACACTTGAACTGAGTTAGGAAAGAGAACAGTGTCTCACATTTAGAAAACACTCTTATGCCTGCTTAAGGGGGAAGGAGAGGTGGGGTGATGCATAAAACCAGAGTTTGCTATAAGCACAGGTACCGTTCCAAAAACCAACTATGGAATAGACAAGACCTACACCTTCCTCAGAGATAGGGACTCAAAACCCCATATTTCCCGCAGAGGAATATATCTGACAAGTAAGAATCTTAAAACCTATGCATTGATATGTCTCCGTAAGGGAATCAAGTGTGTCTACGCTGGCATAAACATGGCAGCGAGAATCAGCTCAAACCCACTATAAAAAGGAATTTCAAAAACAAAACAAAAAAACTGGGAAATTCTTTCCAATTCCTTCAGGGTCTCTGATGAAACCTGGAATGACCCTATCTACAATGACAGCTAGATGTGGCATAAGGAGGGACACTTGGGACTGAGACGATTGGTGAGATTGGGTGAGCAAATGCAGACCCTTTGAAGAACAAATGCCTGACACCCATTCCATGGCTCCCAACTCTACAGGTTGAAGGGAATATTACTACTGCTATAACATGTACGGGAAACCTAGAGAACGGACACACTGTGAATACGAAAGGTTTCTAAAACTCAACGAATAGTCCCTCTCCTGGTGCTCCGGTTTGACTTTCCATCTGCTTTACTATCAACCTCCCAACTTGGAGAGACAGCCCCTTTAACCTCCTGGTTCGCACACGTTGCCATTTTGGCAGAGGATGAAAGGGAAAAGGGAGAACCAATGAGAGAGTAGCTGTTAGGCATTTGAACGGGCACATATCACTGTAATTTCCCGGGAGGAAGATGAATTAACCAAAGTCTCAGCCACCCACCGGAACCAGCATAGGTCCTGAACCAACATTTTGGACTTGCGGTCAGCTCACCAAAAACGAGTTGAAAAATGGAGCTCAGGGGCACAGCAATTCACAAACTGGCCGAGTAATAAAGGACAACTATCGTCCAAAAATCTGTTGAGGGAAGGCAACGAGGCGGACTTGAAAGCGAGGCAGAATAGCAGGAAACAGATTTCAAGAGGTACGTTGGAATCGCCTTTAAAGCACAGGAAGAGGGGCACAACTTCGACAATGATGCACTTGGCCAAAAAGGGCGTATGCGTTTTCTCCTGAATATATTCAGGAGAAAACGCATACGCCCTTTTTGGCCAAGCAAGCAAGCGGGCAATGCAAATCTGCACTACAAAGAAGTATCACTTCCCACCGGTCAAAAGGGACATCCACAAAATGTGTAAAAACCAGAAAGGCAAGACAGGCCCGGGAGAACAGGGAGCCTTGTTATGCAGATGGGCGGGATGTAAATTGCCAACTGCCACTCTGGAGGAGTACATTGTGTTCCCTGAAACTAGTAAAGAACAGAGCTACAGAGCCAAGGGCACTTCCAGTCTAGGGAATATACCTTGGGAAAACTGAAAATCAATAAGACAGAGCCACCCCAAAATTTAGGGCTGCACTGCTTACAAGGACCTCAACTTGGGTACACCTTAAATATCCCAGGAAATATAAAAATGGTTCAAAAAATTATGGTACTTACGTACGATGGAATATCCCTCAGCCATGAAATCAATGTCATAAGACCAGTAGCAGCAAAATGGGTGGATTCAGGTACGATGATTCTAAGTGAAATAAGTCACAGAGAAAAAGAAACTTATCATAAGATATCACTTATGAAGATCCTGTAAACATGGCTACACTTGAACTGAGTTAGGAAAGAGAACAGTGTCACACATTTAGAAAACACTCTTATGCCTGCTTAAGGGGGAAGGAGAGGTGGGATGATGCATAAAACCAGAGTTTGATATAAGCACAGGTACCGTTCCAAAAACCAACTATGGAATAGACAAGACCTACACCTTCCTCAGTGATAGGGACTCAAAACCCCATATTTCCCGCAGAGGAATATATCTGACAAGTAAGAATCTTAAAACCTATGCATTGATATGTCTCTTTAAGGGAATCAAGTGTGTCTAGACTGACATAAACATGGCAGCGAGAATCAGCTCAAACCCACTATAAAAAGGAATTTAAAAACAAAACAAAAAAAATGGGAAATTCTTTACAATTCCTTCAGGGTCTCTGATGAAATTTGGAATGACCCTATGTACAACGACAGCTGGATGTGGCATAAGGCTGGACACTTGGGACTGAGAGGATTGGTGAGCTTGGGTGAGCAAATGCAGACCCTTTAAAGCAATAATGCATGGCACCCATTCCATGGGTCCCAACTCTCCAGGTTGAAGGGAATATTACTACAGTTATAACATGTACTGGAAACCTAGAGAACGGACCCACTGTGAATACGAAAGGTTTCTAAAACTCAACGAATAATCCCTCTCCTGGTGCTCCGGTTTGACTTTCCATCTGCTTTACTATCAATCTCCCAACTTGGAGAGACAGCCCCTTTAACCTCCTGGTTCGCACAGGTTGCCAATTTGGCAGAGGATGAAAGGGAAGAGGGAGGACCAATGAGAGAGTAGCTGTTAGGCATTTGGACGGGCACATATCACTCTAACTTCCCGGCAGGAAGAAGAATTAACCAAAGTCTCAGCCCCCCACCGGGAGCCAGCATAGGTCCTGAACCATAATTTTGGACTTGCGGTCAGCTCACCAAAAACGAATTGAAAAATGGAGCTCAGGGGCACAGCAATTCACAAACTGGCCGAGTAATAAAGGACAACTATCGTCCAAAAATCTGTTGAGGGAAGGCAACGAGGCGGACTTGAAACCGAGGCAGAATAGCAGGAAACAGATTTCAAGATGTACCTTGGAATCGCCTTTAAAGCACAGGAAGAGGGGCACAACTTTGACAATGATGCACTTGGCCATAAAGGGCGTATGCGTTTTCTCCTGAATATTTTCAGGAGAAAACGCATACGCCCTTTTTGGCCAAGCAAGCAAGTGGGCAATGCAAATCTGCACTACAAAGAAGTATCACTTCCCACCGGTCAAAAGGGACATCCACAAAATGTGTAAAAACCAGAAAGGCAAGACAGGCCCTGGAGAACAGGGAGCCTTGTTATGCTGATGAGCGGGATGTAAATTGCCAACTGCCTCTCTGGAGGAGTACATTGTGTTCCCTAAAACAACTAAAGAACAGAGCTACAGAGCCAAGGGCACTTCCAGTCTAGGGAATATACCTTGGGAAAATTGAAAATCAATGAGACAGAGCCACCCCAAAATTTAGGGCTGCACTGCTTACAAGGACCTCAACTTGGTTACACATTAAATATCCCAGAAAATATAAAGATGGTTCAAAAAATTGTGGTACTTACGTACGATGGAATATCCCTCAGCCATGAAATCAATGTCATAAGACCAGTAGCAGCAAAATGGGTGGATTCAGGGACGATGATTCTAAGTGAAATAAGTCACACAGTAAAAGAAACTTATCATAAGATATCACTTATGAAGATCCTGTAAACATGGCTACATTTGAACTGAGTTAGGAAAGAGAAAAGTGTCTCACATTTAGAAAACACTCTTATGCCTGCTTAAGGGGGAAGGAGAGTTGGGGTGATGCATAAAATCAGAATTTGCTATAAGCACAGGTACCGTTCCAAAAACCAACTATGGAATAGACAAGACGTACACATTCCTCAGTGAAAGGGACTCAAAACCCCATATTTCCCGCAGAGGAATATATCTGACTAGTAAGAATCTTAAAACCTATGGATTGATATGTCTCCATGAGGGAATCAAGTGTGTCTAGACTGGCATAAATATGGCAGCGAGAATCAGCTCAAACCCACTATAAAAAGGAATTTCAATAACAAAACAAAAAAACTGGGAAATTCTTTACAATTCCTTCAGGGTCTCTGATGAAACCTGGAATGACCCTATCTACAATGACAGCTGGATGTGGCATAAGGAGGGACACTTGGGACTGAGAGGATTTGTGAGATTGGGTGAGCAAATGCAGACACTTTAAAGCACAAATACCTGGCACCCATTCCATGGGTCCCAACTCTCCAGGTTGAAGGGAATATTACTACAGCTATAACATGTACGGGAAACCTAGAGAACGGACAAACTGTGAATACGAAAGGTTTCTAAAACTCAACGAATAGTCCCTCTCCTGGTGCTCCGGTTTGACTTTCCATCTGCTTTACTATCAACCTCCCAACTTGGAGAGACAGCCCCTTTAACCTCCTGGTTCGCACAGGTTGCAAATTTGGCAGAGGATGAAAGGGAAGAGGGAGAACCAATGAGAGAGTAGCTGTTAGGCACTTGGACGGGCACATATCACTGTAATTTCCCGGCAGGAAGAAGAATTATCCAAAGTCTCAGCCCCCCACCGGGAACAAGCATAGGTCCTGAACCAAAATGTTGGACTTGCGGTCAGCTCACCAAAAACGAGTTGAAAAATGGAGCTCAGGGGCACAGCAATTCACAAACTGGCCGAGTAATAAAGGACAACTATCGTCCAAAAATCTGTTGAGGGAAGGCAACGAGGCGGACTTGAGAGCGAGGCAGAATAGCAGGAAACAGATTTCAAGAGGTACGTTGGAATCGCCTTTAAAGCACAGGAAGAGGGGCACAACTTCGACAATGATGCACTTGGCCTAAAAGGGCGTATGCGTTTTCTCCTGAATATATTCAGGAGAAAATGCATACGCCCTTTTTGGCCAAGCAAGCAAGCGGGCAATGCAAATCTGCACTACAAAGAAGTATCACTTCCCACCGGTCTAAAGGGACATCCACAAAATGTGTAAAAACCAGAAAGGCAAGACAGGCCCTGGAGAACAGGGAGCCTTGTTATGCTGATGGGCGGGATGTAAATTGCCAACTGCCGCTCTGGAGGAGTACATTGTGTTCCCTAAAACAAGTAAAGAACAGAGCTACAGAGCCAAGGGCACTTCCAGTCTAGGGAATATACCTTGGGAAAACTGAAAATCAATAAGACAGAGCCACACCAATATTTAGGGCTGTACTGCTTAAAAGGACCTCAACTTGGGTACACATTAAATATCCCAGGAAATATAAAAATGGTTCAAAAAATTGTGGTACTTACGTACAATGGAATGTCCCTCAGCCATGAAATCAATGTCATAAGACCAGTAGCAGCAAAATGGGTGGATTCAGGTACGATGATTCTAAGTGAAATAAGTCACACAGAAAAAGAAACTTATCATAAGATATCACTTATGAAGATCCTGTAAACATGGCTACACTTGAACTGAGTTAGGAAAGAGAACAGTGTCTCACATTTAGAAAACATTCTTATGCCTGCTTAAGGGGGAAGGAGAGGTGGGGTGATGCATAAAACCAGAGTTTGATATAAGCACAGGTACCGTTCCAAAAACCAACTATGGATTAGACAAGACCTACACCTTCCTCAGTGAAAGGGACTCAAATCCCCATGTTTCCCACAGAGGAATATATCTGGCTAGTAAGAATCTTAAAACCTATGTATTGATATGTCTCCGTGAGGGAATCAAGTGTGTCTAGACTGGCATAAATATGGCAGCGAGAATCAGCTCAAACCCACTATAAAAAGGAATTTCAAAAACAAAACAAAAAAACTGGGAAATTCTTTACATTTCCTTCAGGGTCTCTGATGAAACCTGGAATGACCCTATCTACAATGACAGCTGGATGTGGCATAAGGAGGGACACTTGGGACTGAGAGGATTGGTGAGATTGGGTGAGCAAATGCAGACACTTTAAAGCACAAATACCTGGCACCCATTCCATGGGTCCCAACTCTCCAGGTTGAAGGGAATATTACTACAGCTATAACATGTACGGGAAACCTAGAGAACGGACACACTGTGAATACGAAAGGTTTCTAAAACTCAACGAATAGTCCCTCTCCTGGTGCTCCGGTTTGACTTTCCATCTGCTTTACTATCAACCTCCCAACTTGCAGAGACAGCCCCTTTAACCTCCTGGTTCGCACAGGTTGCCAATTTGGCAGAGGATGAAATGGAAGAGGGAGAACCAATGAGAGAGTAGCTGTTAGGCATTTGGACGGGCACATATCACTGTAATTTCCTGGCAGGAAGAAGAATTAACCAAAGTCTCAGCCCCCCACCTGGAACCAGCATAGGTCCTGAACCAAAATGTTGGACTTGCGGTCAGCTCACCAAAAACTAATTGAAAAATGGAGCTCAGGGGCACAGCAATTCACAAACTGGCCGAGTAATAAAGGACAACTATCGTCCAAAAATCTGTTGAGGGAAGGCAACGAGGCGGACTTGAAACCGAGGCAGAATAGCAGGAAACAGATTTCAAGATGTACCTTGGAATCGCCTTTAAAGCACAGGAAGAGGGGCACAACTTCGACAATGATGCACTTGGCCATAAAGGGCGTATGCGTTTTCTCCTGAATATTTTCAGGAGAAAACGCATACGCCCTTTTTGGCCAAGCAAGCAAGTGGGCAATGCAAATCTGCACTACAAAGAAGTATCACTTCCCACCGGTCAAAAGGGACATCCACAAAATGTGTAAAAACCAGAAAGGCAAGACAGGCCCTGGAGAACAGGGAGCCTTGTTATGCTGATGGGCGGGATGTAAATTGCCAACTGCCTCTCTGGAGGAGTACATTGTGTTCCCTAAAACAAGTAAAGAACAGAGCTACAGAGCCAAGGGCACTTCCAGTCTAGGGAATATACCTTGGGAAAATTGAAAATCAATGAGACAGAGCCACCCCAAAATTTAGGGCTGCACTGCTTACAAGGACCTCAACTTGGGTACACATTAAATATCCCAGGAAATATAAAGATGGTTCAAAAAATTGTGGTACTTATGTACGATGGAATATCCCTCAGCCATGAAATCAATGTCATAAGACCAGTAGCAGCAAAATGGGTGGATTCAGGTACGATGATTCTAAGTGAAATAAGTCACACAGTAAAAGAAACTTATCATAAGATATCACTTATGAAGATCCTGTAAACATGGCTACATTTGAACTGAGTTAGGAAAGAGAAAAGTGTCTCACATTTAGAAAACACTCTTATGCCTGCTTAAGGGGGAAGGAGAGGTGGGGTGATGCATAAAATCAGAATTTGCTATAAGCACAGGTACCGTTCCAAAAACCAACTATGGAATAGACAAGACGTACACATTCCTCAGTGAAAGGGACTCAAAACCCCATATTTCCCGCAGAGGAATATATCTGACTAGTAAGAATCTTAAAACCTATGGATTGATATGTCTCCATGAGGGAATCAAGTGTGTCTACACTGGCATAAATATGGCAGCGAGAATCAGCTCAAACCCACTATAAAAAGGAATTTCAATAACAAAACAAAAAAACTGGGAAATTCTTTACAATTCCTTCAGGGTCTCTGATGAAACCTGGAATGACCCTATCTACAATGACAGCTGGATGTGGCATAAGGAGGGACACTTGGGACTGAGAGGATTTGTGAGATTGGGTGAGCAAATGCAGACACTTTAAAGCACAAATACCTGGCACCCATTCCATGGGTCCCAACTCTCCAGGTTGAAGGGAATATTACTACAGCTATAACATGTACGGGAAACCTAGAGAACGGACAAACTGTGAATACGAAAGGTTTCTAAAACTCAACGAATAGTCCCTCTCCTGGTGCTCCGGTTTGACTTTCCATCTGCTTTACTATCAACCTCCCAACTTGGAGAGACAGCCCCTTTAACCTCCTGGTTCGCACAGGTTGGAAATTTGGCAGAGGATGAAAGGGAAGAGGGAGAACCAATGAGAGAGTAGCTGTTAGGCACTTGGACGGGCACATATCACTGTAATTTCCCGGCAGGAAGAAGAATTATCCAAAGTCTCAGCCCCCCACCGGGAACAAGCATAGGTCCTGAACCAAAATGTTGGACTTGCGGTCAGCTCACCAAAAACGAGTTGAAAAATGGAGCTCAGGGGCACAGCAATTCACAAACTGGCCGAGTAATAAAGGACAACTATCGTCCAAAAATCTGTTGAGGGAAGGCAACGAGGCGGACTTGAGAGCGAGGCAGAATAGCAGGAAACAGATTTCAAGAGGTACGTTGGAATCGCCTTTAAAGCACAGGAAGAGGGGCACAACTTCGACAATGATGCACTTGGCCAAAAAGGGCGTATGCGTTTTCTCCTGAATATATTCAGGAGAAAATGCATACGCCCTTTTTGGCCAAGCAAGCAAGCGGGCAATGCAAATCTGCACTACAAAGAAGTATCACTTCCCACCGGTCTAAAGGGACATCCACAAAATGTGTAAAAACCAGAAAGGCAAGACAGGCCCTGGAGAACAGGGAGCCTTGTTATGCTGATGGGCGGGATGTAAATTGCCAACTGCCGCTCTGGAGGAGTACATTGTGTTCCCTAAAACAAGTAAAGAACAGAGCTACAGAGCCAAGGGCACTTCCAGTCTAGGGAATATACCTTGGGAAAACTGAAAATCAATAAGACAGAGCCACACCAATATTTAGGGCTGTACTGCTTAAAAGGACCTCAACTTGGGTACACATTAAATATCCCAGGAAATATAAAAATGGTTCAAAAAATTGTGGTACTTACGTACAATGGAATGTCCCTCAGCCATGAAATCAATGTCATAAGACCAGTAGCAGCAAAATGGGTGGATTCAGGTACGATGATTCTAAGTGAAATAAGTCACACAGAAAAAGAAACTTATCATAAGATATCACTTATGAAGATCCTGTAAACATGGCTACACTTGAACTGAGTTAGGAAAGAGAACAGTGTCTCACATTTAGAAAACACTCTTATGCCTGCTTAAGGGGGAAGGAGAGGTGGGGTGATGCATAAAACCAGAGTTTGATATAAGCACAGGTACCATTCCAAAAACCAACTATGGAATAGACAAGACCTACACCTTCCTCAGTGAAAGGGACTCAAAACCCCATATTTCCCGCAGAGGAATATATCTGACTAGTAAGGATCTTAAAACCTATGTATTGATATGTCTCCGTAACGGAATCAAGTGTGTCTAGACTGGCATAAACATGGCAGCGAGAATCAGCTCAAACCCACTATAAAAAGGAATTTCAAAAACAAAACAAAAAAACTGGGAAATTCTTTACAATTCCTTCAGGGTCTCTGATGAAACCTGGAATGACCCTATCTACAATGACAGCTGGATGTGGCATAAGGAGGGACACTTAGGACTGAGACGATTGGTGATATTGGGTGAGCAAATGCAGACCCCCTAAAGCACAAATGCCTAGCACACATTCCATGGGTCCCAACTCTCCAGGTTGAAGGGAATATTACTACAGCTATAACATGTACGGGAAACCTAGAGAACGGACACACTGTGAATACGAAAGGTTTCTAAAACTCAACGAATAGTCACTCTGCTGGTGCTCCGGTTTGACTTTCCATCTGCTTTACTATCAACCTCCCAACTTGGAGAGACAGCCCCTTTAACCTCCTGGTTCGCACAGGTTGCCAATTTGGCAGAGGATGAAAGGGAAAAGGGAGAACCAATGAGAGAGTAGCTGTTAGGCATTTGAAAGGGCACATATCACTGTAATTTCCCGGCAGGAAGAAGAATTAACCAAAGTCTCAGCCCCACACCGGGAACCAGCATAGGTCCTGAACCAAAATGTTGGACTTGCGGTCAGCTCACCAAAAACGAGTTGAAAAATGGAGCTCAGGGGCACAGCAATTCACAAACTGGCCGAGTAATAAAGGACAACTATCGTCCAAAAATCTGTTGAGGGAAGGCAACGAGGCGGACTTGAAAGCGAGGCAGAATAGCAGGAAACAGATTTCAAGAGGTACGTTGGAATCGCCTTTAAAGCACAGGAAGAGGGGCACAACTTCGACAATGATGCACTTGGCCAAAAAGGGCGTATGCGTTTTCTCCTGAATATATTCAGGAGAAAACGCATACGCCCTTTTTGGCCAAGCAAGCAAGCGGGCAATGCAAATCTGCACTACAAAGAAGTATCACTTCCCACCGGTCAAAAGGGACATCCACAAAATGTGTAAGAACAAGAAAGGCAAGACAGGCCCTGGAGAACAGGGAGCCTTGTTATGCTGATGGGCGGGATGTAAATTGCCAACTGCCTCTCTGGAGGAGTGCATTCTGTTCCCTACAACAAGTAAAGAACAGAGCTACAGAGCCAAGGGCACTACCAGTCTAGGGAATATACCTTGGGAAAACTGAAAATAAATAAGACAGAGCCACCCCAAAATTTAGGGCTGCACTGCATACAAGGACCTCAACTTGGATACACCTTAAGTATCCCAGAAAATATAAACATGGTTCAAAAAATTGTGGTACTTACGTACGATGGAATATCCCTCAGCCATGAAATCAATGTCATAAGACCAGTAGTAGCAAAATGGGTGGATTCAGGTACGATGATTCTAAGTGAAATAAGTCACACAGAAACAGAAACTTATCATAAGATATCACTTATGAAGATCCTGTAAACATGGCTACACTTGAACTGAGTTAGGAAAGAGAACAGTGTCTCACATTTAGAAAACACTCTTATGCCTGCTTAAGGGGGAAGGAGAGGTGGGGTGATGCATAAAACCAGAGTTTGCTATAAGCACAGGTACCGTTCCAAAAACCAACTATGGAATAGACAAGACCTACACCTTCCTCAGAGATAGGGACTCAAAACCCCATATTTCCCGCAGAGGAATATATCTGACAAGTAAGAATCTTAAAACCTATGCATTGATATGTCTCCGTAAGGGAATCAAGTGTGTCTACGCTGGCATAAACATGGCAGCGAGAATCAGCTCAAACCCACTATAAAAAGGAATTTCAAAAACAAAACAAAAAAACTGGGAAATTCTTTACAATTCCTTCAGGGTCTCTGATGAAACCTGGAATGACCCTATCTACAATGACAGCTAGATGTGGCATAAGGAGGGACACTTGGGACTGAGACGATTGGTGAGATTGGGTGAGCAAATGCAGACCCTTTGAAGAACAAATGCCTGACACCCATTCCATGGCTCCCAACTCTACAGGTTGAAGGGAATATTACTACTGCTATAACATGTACGGGAAACCTAGAGAACGGACACACTGTGAATACGAAAGGTTTCTAAAACTCAACGAATAGTCCCTCTCCTGGTGCTCCGGTTTGACTTTCCATCTGCTTTACTATCAACCTCCCAACTTGGAGAGACAGCCCCTTTAACCTCCTGGTTCGCACACGTTGCCATTTTGGCAGAGGATGAAAGGGAAAAGGGAGAACCAATGAGAGAGTAGCTGTTAGGCATTTGAACGGGCACATATCACTGTAATTTCCCGGGAGGAAGATGAATTAACCAAAGTCTCAGCCACCCACCGGAACCAGCATAGGTCCTGAACCAACATTTTGGACTTGCGGTCAGCTCACCAAAAACGAGTTGAAAAATGGAGCTCAGGGGCACAGCAATTCACAAACTGGCCGAGTAATAAAGGACAACTATCGTCCAAAAATCTGTTGAGGGAAGGCAACGAGGCGGACTTGAAAGCGAGGCAGAATAGCAGGAAACAGATTTCAAGAGGTACGTTGGAATCGCCTTTAAAGCACAGGAAGAGGGGCACAACTTCGACAATGATGCACTTGGCCAAAAAGGGCGTATGCGTTTTCTCCTGAATATATTCAGGAGAAAACGCATACGCCCTTTTTGGCCAAGCAAGCAAGCGGGCAATGCAAATCTGCACTACAAAGAAGTATCACTTCCCACCGGTCAAAAGGGACATCCACAAAATGTGTAAAAACCAGAAAGGCAAGACAGGCCCGGGAGAACATAGAGCCTTGTTATGCAGATGGGCGGGATGTAAATTGCCAACTGCCACTCTGGAGGAGTACATTGTGTTCCCTGAAACTAGTAAAGAACAGAGCTACAGAGCCAAGGGCACTTCCAGTCTAGGGAATATACCTTGGGAAAACTGAAAATCAATAAGACAGAGCCACCCCAAAATTTAGGGCTGCACTGCTTACAAGGACCTCAACTTGGGTACACCTTAAATATCCCAGGAAATATAAAAATGGTTCAAAAAATTATGGTACTTACGTACGATGGAATATCCCTCAGCCATGAAATCAATGTCATAAGACCAGTAGCAGCAAAATGGGTGGATTCAGGTACGATGATTCTAAGTGAAATAAGTCACAGAGAAAAAGAAACTTATCATAAGATATCACTTATGAAGATCCTGTAAACATGGCTACACTTGAACTGAGTTAGGAAAGAGAACAGTGTCACACATTTAGAAAACACTCTTATGCCTGCTTAAGGGGGAAGGAGAGGTGGGATGATGCATAAAACCAGAGTTTGATATAAGCACAGGTACCGTTCCAAAAACCAACTATGGAATAGACAAGACCTACACCTTCCTCAGTGATAGGGACTCAAAACCCCATATTTCCCGCAGAGGAATATATCTGACAAGTAAGAATCTTAAAACCTATGCATTGATATGTCTCTTTAAGGGAATCAAGTGTGTCTAGACTGACATAAACATGGCAGCGAGAATCAGCTCAAACCCACTATAAAAAGGAATTTAAAAACAAAACAAAAAAAATGGGAAATTCTTTACAATTCCTTCAGGGTCTCTGATGAAATTTGGAATGACCCTATGTACAACGACAGCTGGATGTGGCATAAGGCTGGACACTTGGGACTGAGAGGATTGGTGAGCTTGGGTGAGCAAATGCAGACCCTTTAAAGCAATAATGCATGGCACCCATTCCATGGGTCCCAACTCTCCAGGTTGAAGGGAATATTACTACAGTTATAACATGTACTGGAAACCTAGAGAACGGACCCACTGTGAATACGAAAGGTTTCTAAAACTCAACGAATAATCCCTCTCCTGGTGCTCCGGTTTGACTTTCCATCTGCTTTACTATCAATATCCCAACTTGGAGAGACAGCCCCTTTAACCTCCTGGTTCGCACAGGTTGCCAATTTGGCAGAGGATGAAAGGGAAGAGGGAGGACCAATGAGAGAGTAGCTGTTAGGCATTTGGACGGGCACATATCACTCTAACTTCCCGGCAGGAAGAAGAATTAACCAAAGTCTCAGCCCCCCACCGGGAGCCAGCATAGGTCCTGAAGCATAATTTTGGACTTGCGGTCAGCTCACCAAAAACGAGTTGAAAAATGGAGCTCAGGGGCACAGCAATTCACAAACTGGCCGAGTAATAAAGGACAACTATCGTCCAAAAATCTGTTGAGGGAAGGCAACGAGGCGGACTTGAAAGCGAGGCAGAATAGCAGGAAACAGATTTCAAGAGGTACGTTGGAATCGCCTTTAAAGCACAGGAAGAGGGGCACAACTTCGACAATGATGCACTTGGCCAAAAAGGGCGTATGCGTTTTCTCCTGAATATATACAGGAGAAAACGTATACGCCCTTTTTGGCAAAGCAAGCAAGCGGGCAATTCAAATCTGGAATACAAAGAAGTATCACTTCCCACCGGTCAAAAGGGACATCAACAAAATATGTAAAAACCAGAAAGGCAAGACAGGCCCTGGAGAACAGGGAGCCTTGTTATGCTGATGGGCGGGATGTAAATTGCCAACTGCCTCTCTGGAGGAGTGTATTGTGTTCCCTAAAACAAGTAAACAACAGAGCTACAGAGCCAAGGGCACTTCCAGTCTAGGGAATATACCTTGGGAAAACTGAAAATCAATAAGACAGAGCCACCCCAAAATTTAGGGCTGCACTGCTTACAAGGACCTCAACTTGGGTACACCTTAAATATCCCAGGAAATATAAAAATGGTTCAAAAATTGTGGTACTTACGTACGATGGAATATCCCTCAGCCATGAAATCAATGTCATAAGACCAGTAGCAGCAAAATGGGTGGATTCAGGTACGATGATTCTAAGTGAAATAAGTCACAGAGAAAAAGAAACTTATCATAAGATATCACTTATGAAGATCGTGTAAACATGGCTACACTTGAACTGAGTTAGGAAAGAGAACAGTGTCTCACATTTAGAAAACATTCTTATGCCTGCTTAAGGGGGAAGGAGAGGTGGGGTGATGCATAAAACCAGAGTTTGATATAAGCACAGGTACCGTTCCAAAAACCAACTATGGAATAGACAAGACCTACACCTTCCTCAGTGAAAGGGACTCAAATCCCCATGTTTCCCACAGAGGAATATATCTGGCTAGTAAGAATCTTAAAACCTATGTATTGATATGTCTCCGTGAGGGAATCAAGTGTGTCTAGACTGGCATAAATATGGCAGCGAGAATCAGCTCAAACCCACTATAAAAAGGAATTTCAAAAACAAAACAAAAAAACTGGGAAATTCTTTACATTTCCTTCAGGGTCTCTGATGAAACCTGGAATGACCCTATCTACAATGACAGCTGGATGTGGCATAAGGAGGGACACTTGGGACTGAGAGGATTGGTGAGATTGGGTGAGCAAATGCAGACACTTTAAAGCACAAATACCTGGCACCCATTCCATGGGTCCCAACTCTCCAGGTTGAAGGGAATATTACTACAGCTATAACATGTACGGGAAACCTAGAGAACGGACACACTGTGAATACGAAAGGTTTCTAAAACTCAACGAATAGTCCCTCTCCTGGTGCTCCGGTTTGACTTTCCATCTGCTTTACTATCAACCTCCCAACTTGCAGAGACAGCCCCTTTAACCTCCTGGTTCGCACAGGTTGCCAATTTGGCAGAGGATGAAATGGAAGAGGGAGAACCAATGAGAGAGTAGCTGTTAGGCATTTGGACGGGCACATATCACTGTAATTTCCTGGCAGGAAGAAGAATTAACCAAAGTCTCAGCCCCCGACCTGGAACCAGCATAGGTCCTGAACCAAAATGTTGGACTTGCGGTCAGCTCACCAAAAACAAATTGAAAAATGGAGCTCAGGGGCACAGCAATTCACAAACTGGCCGAGTAATAAAGGACAACTATCGTCCAAAAATCTGTTGAGGGAAGGCAACGAGGCGGACTTGAAACCGAGGCAGAATAGCAGGAAACAGATTTCAAGATGTACCTTGGAATCGCCTTTAAAGCACAGGAAGAGGGGCACAACTTTGACAATGATGCACTTGGCCATAAAGGGCGTATGCGTTTTCTCCTGAATATTTTCAGGAGAAAACGCATACGCCCTTTTTGGCCAAGCAAGCAAGTGGGCAATGCAAATCTGCACTACAAAGAAGTATCACTTCCCACCGGTCAAAAGGGACATCCACAAAATGTGTAAAAACCAGAAAGGCAAGACAGGCCCTGGAGAACAGGGACCCTTGTTATGCTGATGGGCGGGATGTAAATTGCCAACTGCCTCTCTGGAGGAGTACATTGTGTTCCCTAAAACAAGTAAAGAACAGAGCTACAGAGCCAAGGGCACTTCCAGTCTAGGGAATATACCTTGGGAAAATTGAAAATCAATGAGACAGAGCCACCCCAAAATTTAGGGCTGCACTGCTTACAAGGACCTCAACTTGGGTACACATTAAATATCCCAGGAAATATAAAGATGGTTCAAAAAATTGTGGTACTTACGTACGATGGAATATCCCTCAGCCATGAAATCAATGTCATAAGACCAGTAGCAGCAAAATGGGTGGATTCAGGTACGATGATTCTAAGTGAAATAAGTCACACAGTAAAAGAAACTTATCATAAGATATCACTTATGAAGATCCTGTAAACATGGCTACATTTGAACTGAGTTAGGAAAGAGAAAAGTGTCTCACATTTAGAAAACACTCTTATGCCTGCTTAAGGGGGAAGGAGAGGTGGGGTGATGCATAAAATCAGAATTTGCTATAAGCACAGGTACCGTTCCAAAAACCAACTATGGAATAGACAAGACGTACACATTCCTCAGTGAAAGGGACTCAAAACCCCATATTTCCCGCAGAGGAATATATCTGACTAGTAAGAATCTTAAAACCTATGGATTGATATGTCTCCATGAGGGAATCAAGTGTGTCTAGACTGGCATAAATATGGCAGCGAGAATCAGCTCAAACCCACTATAAAAAGGAATTTCAATAACAAAACAAAAAAACTGGGAAATTCTTTACAATTCCTTCAGGGTCTCTGATGAAACCTGGAATGACCCTATCTACAATGACAGCTGGATGTGGCATAAGGAGGGACACTTGGGACTGAGAGGATTTGTGAGATTGGGTGAGCAAATGCAGACACTTTAAAGCACAAATACCTGGCACCCATTCCATGGGTCCCAACTCTCCAGGTTGAAGGGAATATTACTACAGCTATAACATGTACGGGAAACCTAGAGAACGGACAAACTGTGAATACGAAAGGTTTCTAAAACTCAACGAATAGTCCCTCTCCTGGTGCTCCGGTTTGACTTTCCATCTGCTTTACTATCAACCTCCCAACTTGGAGAGACAGCCCCTTTAACCTCCTGGTTCGCACAGGTTGGAAATTTGGCAGAGGATGAAAGGGAAGAGGGAGAACCAATGAGAGAGTAGCTGTTAGGCACTTGGACGGGCACATATCACTGTAATTTCCCGGCAGGAAGAAGAATTATCCAAAGTCTCAGCCCCCCACCGGGAACAAGCATAGGTCCTGAACCAAAATGTTGGACTTGCGGTCAGCTCACCAAAAACGAGTTGAAAAATGGAGCTCAGGGGCACAGCAATTCACAAACTGGCCGAGTAATAAAGGACAACTATCGTCCAAAAATCTGTTGAGGGAAGGCAACGAGGCGGACTTGAGAGCGAGGCAGAATAGCAGGAAACAGATTTCAAGAGGTACGTTGGAATCGCCTTTAAAGCACAGGAAGAGGGGCACAACTTCGACAATGATGCACTTGGCCAAAAAGGGCATATGCGTTTTCTCCTGAATATATTCAGGAGAAAATGCATACGCCCTTTTTGGCCAAGCAAGCAAGCGGGCAATGCAAATCTGCACTACAAAGAAGTATCACTTCCCACCGGTCTAAAGGGACATCCACAAAATGTGTAAAAACCAGAAAGGCAAGACAGGCCCTGGAGAACAGGGAGCCTTGTTATGCTGATGGGCGGGATGTAAATTGCCAACTGCCGCTCTGGAGGAGTACATTGTGTTCCCTAAAACAAGTAAAGAACAGAGCTACAGAGCCAAGGGCACTTCCAGTCTAGGGAATATACCTTGGGAAAACTGAAAATCAATAAGACAGAGCCACACCAATATTTAGGGCTGTACTGCTTAAAAGGACCTCAACTTGGGTACACATTAAATATCCCAGGAAATATAAAAATGGTTCAAAAAATTGTGGTACTTACGTACAATGGAATGTCCCTCAGCCATGAAATCAATGTCATAAGACCAGTAGCAGCAAAATGGGTGGATTCAGGTACGATGATTCTAAGTGAAATAAGTCACACAGAAAAAGAAACTTATCATAAGATATCACTTATGAAGATCCTGTAAACATGGCTACACTTGAACTGAGTTAGGAAAGAGAACAGTGTCTCACATTTAGAAAACACTCTTATGCCTGCTTAAGGGGGAAGGAGAGGTGGGGTGATGCATAAAACCAGAGTTTGATATAAGCACAGGTACCATTCCAAAAACCAACTATGGAATAGACAAGACCTACACCTTCCTCAGTGAAAGGGACTCAAAACCCCATATTTCCCGCAGAGGAATATATCTGACTAGTAAGGATCTTAAAACCTATGTATTGATATGTCTCCGTAACGGAATCAAGTGTGTCTAGACTGGCATAAACATGGCAGCGAGAATCAGCTCAAACCCACTATAAAAAGGAATTTCAAAAACAAAACAAAAAAACTGGGAAATTCTTTACAATTCCTTCAGGGTCTCTGATGAAACCTGGAATGACCCTATCTACAATGACAGCTGGATGTGGCATAAGGAGGGACACTTAGGACTGAGACGATTGGTGATATTGGGTGAGCAAATGCAGACCCCCTAAAGCACAAATGCCTAGCACACATTCCATGGGTCCCAACTCTCCAGGTTGAAGGGAATATTACTACAGCTATAACATGTACGGGAAACCTAGAGAACGGACACACTGTGAATACGAAAGGTTTCTAAAACTCAACGAATAGTCACTCTGCTGGTGCTCCGGTTTGACTTTCCATCTGCTTTACTATCAACCTCCCAACTTGGAGAGACAGCCCCTTTAACCTCCTGGTTCGCACAGGTTGCCAATTTGGCAGAGGATGAAAGGGAAAAGGGAGAACCAATGAGAGAGTAGCTGTTAGGCATTTGAAAGGGCACATATCACTGTAATTTCCCGGCAGGAAGAAGAATTAACCAAAGTCTCAGCCCCACACCGGGAACCAGCATAGGTCCTGAACCAAAATGTTGGACTTGCGGTCAGCTCACCAAAAACGAGTTGAAAAATGGAGCTCAGGGGCACAGCAATTCACAAACTGGCCGAGTAATAAAGGACAACTATCGTCCAAAAATCTGTTGAGGGAAGGCAACGAGGCGGACTTGAAAGCGAGGCAGAATAGCAGGAAACAGATTTCAAGAGGTACGTTGGAATCACCTTTAAAGCACAGGAAGAGGGGCACAACTTCGACAATGATGCACTTGGCCAAAAAGGGCGTATGCGTTTTCTCCTGAATATATTCAGGAGAAAACGCATACGCCCTTTTTGGCCAAGCAAGCAAGCGGGCAATGCAAATCTGCACTACAAAGAAGTATCACTTCCCACCGGTCAAAAGGGACATCCACAAAATGTGTAAGAACAAGAAAGGCAAGACAGGCCCTGGAGAACAGGGAGCCTTGTTATGCTGATGGGCGGGATGTAAATTGCCAACTGCCTCTCTGGAGGAGTGCATTCTGTTCCCTACAACAAGTAAAGAACAGAGCTACAGAGCCAAGGGCACTACCAGTCTAGGGAATATACCTTGGGAAAACTGAAAATAAATAAGACAGAGCCACCCCAAAATTTAGGGCTGCACTGCATACAAGGACCTCAACTTGGATACACCTTAAGTATCCCAGAAAATATAAACATGGTTCAAAAAATTGTGGTACTTACGTACGATGGAATATCCCTCAGCCATGAAATCAATGTCATAAGACCAGTAGTAGCAAAATGGGTGGATTCAGGTACGATGATTCTAAGTGAAATAAGTCACACAGAAACAGAAATTTATCATAAGATATCACTTATGAAGATCCTGTAAACATGGCTACACTTGAACTGAGTTAGGAAAGAGAACAGTGTCTCACATTTAGAAAACACTCTTATGCCTGCTTAAGGGGGAAGGAGAGGTGGGGTGATGCATAAAACCAGAGTTTGCTATAAGCACAGGTACCGTTCCAAAAACCAACTATGGAATAGACAAGACCTACACCTTCCTCAGAGATAGGGACTCAAAACCCCATATTTCCCGCAGAGGAATATATCTGACAAGTAAGAATCTTAAAACCTATGCATTGATATGTCTCCGTAAGGGAATCAAGTGTGTCTACGCTGGCATAAACATGGCAGCGAGAATCAGCTCAAACCCACTATAAAAAGGAATTTCAAAAACAAAACAAAAAAACTGGGAAATTCTTTCCAATTCCTTCAGGGTCTCTGATGAAACCTGGAATGACCCTATCTACAATGACAGCTAGATGTGGCATAAGGAGGGACACTTGGGATTGAGACGATTGGTGAGATTGGGTGAGCAAATGCAGACCCTTTGAAGAACAAATGCCTGACACCCATTCCATGGCTCCCAACTCTACAGGTTGAAGGGAATATTACTACTGCTATAACATGTACGGGAAACCTAGAGAACGGACACACTGTGAATACGAAAGGTTTCTAAAACTCAACGAATAGTCCCTCTCCTGGTGCTCCGGTTTGACTTTCCATCTGCTTTACTATCAACCTCCCAACTTGGAGAGACAGCCCCTTTAACCTCCTGGTTCGCACACGTTGCCATTTTGGCAGAGGATGAAAGGGAAAAGGGAGAACCAATGAGAGAGTAGCTGTTAGGCATTTGAACGGGCACATATCACTGTAATTTCCCGGGAGGAAGATGAATTAACCAAAGTCTCAGCCACCCACCGGAACCAGCATAGGTCCTGAACCAACATTTTGGACTTGCGGTCAGCTCACCAAAAACGAGTTGAAAAATGGAGCTCAGGGGCACAGCAATTCACAAACTGGCCGAGTAATAAAGGACAACTATCGTCCAAAAATCTGTTGAGGGAAGGCAACGAGGCGGACTTGAAAGCGAGGCAGAATAGCAGGAAACAGATTTCAAGAGGTACGTTGGAATCGCCTTTAAAGCACAGGAAGAGGGGCACAACTTCGACAATGATGCACTTGGCCAAAAAGGGCGTATGCGTTTTCTCCTGAATATATTCAGGAGAAAACGCATACGCCCTTTTTGGCCAAGCAAGCAAGCGGGCAATGCAAATCTGCACTACAAAGAAGTATCACTTCCCACCGGTCAAAAGGGACATCCACAAAATGTGTAAAAACCAGAAAGGCAAGACAGGCCCGGGAGAACAGGGAGCCTTGTTATGCAGATGGGCGGGATGTAAATTGCCAACTGCCACTCTGGAGGAGTACATTGTGTTCCCTGAAACTAGTAAAGAACAGAGCTACAGAGCCAAGGGCACTTCCAGTCTAGGGAATATACCTTGGGAAAACTGAAAATCAATAAGACAGAGCCACCCCAAAATTTAGGGCTGCACTGCTTACAAGGACCTCAACTTGGGTACACCTTAAATATCCCAGGAAATATAAAAATGGTTCAAAAAATTATGGTACTTACGTACGATGGAATATCCCTCAGCCATGAAATCAATGTCATAAGACCAGTAGCAGCAAAATGGGTGGATTCAGGTACGATGATTCTAAGTGAAATAAGTCACAGAGAAAAAGAAACTTATCATAAGATATCACTTATGAAGATCCTGTAAACATGGCTACACTTGAACTGAGTTAGGAAAGAGAACAGTGTCACACATTTAGAAAACACTCTTATGCCTGCTTAAGGGGGAAGGAGAGGTGGGATGATGCATAAAACCAGAGTTTGATATAAGCACAGGTACCGTTCCAAAAACCAACTATGGAATAGACAAGACCTACACCTTCCTCAGTGATAGGGACTCAAAACCCCATATTTCCCGCAGAGGAATATATCTGACAAGTAAGAATCTTAAAACCTATGCATTGATATGTCTCTTTAAGGGAATCAAGTGTGTCTAGACTGACATAAACATGGCAGCGAGAATCAGCTCAAACCCACTATAAAAAGGAATTTAAAAACAAAACAAAAAAAATGGGAAATTCTTTACAATTCCTTCAGGGTCTCTGATGAAATTTGGAATGACCCTATGTACAACGACAGCTGGATGTGGCATAAGGCTGGACACTTGGGACTGAGAGGATTGGTGAGCTTGGGTGAGCAAATGCAGACCCTTTAAAGCAATAATGCATGGCACCCATTCCATGGGTCCCAACTCTCCAGGTTGAAGGGAATATTACTACAGTTATAACATGTACTGGAAACCTAGAGAACGGACCCACTGTGAATACGAAAGGTTTCTAAAACTCAACGAATAATCCCTCTCCTGGTGCTCCGGTTTGACTTTCCATCTGCTTTACTATCAATCTCCCAACTTGGAGAGACAGCCCCTTTAACCTCCTGGTTCGCACAGGTTGCCAATTTGGCAGAGGATGAAAGGGAAGAGGGAGGACCAATGAGAGAGTAGCTGTTAGGCATTTGGACGGGCACATATCACTCTAACTTCCCGGCAGGAAGAAGAATTAACCAAAGTCTCAGCCCCCCACCGGGAGCCAGCATAGGTCCTGAACCATAATTTTGTACTTGCGGTCAGCTCACCAAAAACGAGTTGAAAAATGGAGCTCAGGGGCACAGCAATTCACAAACTGGCCGAGTAATAAAGGGCAACTATCGTCCAAAAATCTGTTGAGGGAAGGCAACGAGGCGGACTTGAAAGCGAGGCAGAATAGCAGGAAACAGATTTCAAGAGGTACGTTGGAATCGCCTTTAAAGCACAGGAAGAGGGGCACAACTTCGACAATGATGCACTTGGCCAAAAAGGGCGTATGCGTTTTCTCCTGAATATATACAGGAGAAAACGTATACGCCCTTTTTGGCAAAGCAAGCAAGCGGGCAATTCAAATCTGGAATACAAAGAAGTATCACTTCCCACCGGTCAAAAGGGACATCAACAAAATATGTAAAAACCAGAAAGGCAAGACAGGCCCTGGAGAACAGGGAGCCTTGTTATGCTGATGGGCGGGATGTAAATTGCCAACTGCCTCTCTGGAGGAGTGTATTGTGTTCCCTAAAACAAGTAAAGAACAGAGCTACAGAGCCAAGGGCACTTCCAGTCTAGGGAATATACCTTGGGAAAACTGAAAATCAATAAGACAGAGCCACCCCAAAATTTAGGGCTGCACTGCTTACAAGGACCTCAACTTGGGTACACCTTAAATATCCCAGGAAATATAAAAATGGTTCAAAAATTGTGGTACTTACGTACGATGGAATATCCCTCAGCCATGAAATCAATGTCATAAGACCAGTAGCAGCAAAATGGGTGGATTCAGGTACGATGATTCTAAGTGAAATAAGTCACAGAGAAAAAGAAACTTATCATAAGATATCACTTATGAAGATCCTGTAAACATGGCTACACTTGAACTGAGTTAGGAAAGAGAACAGTGTCACACATTTAGAAAACTCTCTTATGCCTGCTTAAGGGGGAAGGAGAGGTGGGATGATGCATAAAACCAGAGTTTGATATAAGCACAGGTACCGTTCCAAAAACCAACTATGGAATAGACAAGACCTACACCTTCCTCAGTGATAGGGACTCAAAACCCCATATTTCCCGCAGAGGAATATATCTGACTAGTAAGAATCTTAAAACCTATGCATTGATATGTCTCTTTAAGGGAATCAAGTGTGTCTAGACTGACATAAACATGGCAGCGAGAATCAGCTCAAACCCACTATAAAAAGGAATTTAAAAACAAAACAAAAAAAATGGGAAATTCTTTACAATTCCTTCAGGGTCTCTGATGAAATTTGGAATGACCCTATGTACAACGACAGCTGGATGTGGCATAAGGCTGGACACTTGGGACTGAGAGGATTGGTGAGCTTGGGTGAGCAAATGCAGACCCTTTAAAGCAATAATGCATGGCACCCATTCCATGGGTCCCAACTCTCCAGGTTGAAGGGAATATTACTACAGTTATAACATGTACTGGAAACCTAGAGAACGGACCCACTGTGAATACGAAAGGTTTCTAAAACTCAACGAATAATCCCTCTCCTGGTGCTCCGGTTTGACTTTCCATCTGCTTTACTATCAATATCCCAACTTGGAGAGACAGCCCCTTTAACCTCCTGGTTCGCACAGGTTGCCAATTTGGCAGAGGATGAAAGGGAAGAGGGAGGACCAATGAGAGAGTAGCTGTTAGGCATTTGGACGGGCACATATCACTCTAACTTCCCGGCAGGAAGAAGAATTAACCAAAGTCTCAGCCCCCCACCGGGAGCCAGCATAGGTCCTGAAGCATAATTTTGGACTTGCGGTCAGCTCACCAAAAACGAGTTGAAAAATGGAGCTCAGGGGCACAGCAATTCACAAACTGGCCGAGTAATAAAGGACAACTATCGTCCAAAAATCTGTTGAGGGAAGGCAACGAGGCGGACTTGAAAGCGAGGCAGAATAGCAGGAAACAGATTTCAAGAGGTACGTTGGAATCGCCTTTAAAGCACAGGAAGAGGGGCACAACTTCGACAATGATGCACTTGGCCAAAAAGGGCGTATGCGTTTTCTCCTGAATATATACAGGAGAAAACGTATACGCCCTTTTTGGCAAAGCAAGCAAGCGGGCAATTCAAATCTGGAATACAAAGAAGTATCACTTCCCACCGGTCAAAAGGGACATCAACAAAATATGTAAAAACCAGAAAGGCAAGACAGGCCCTGGAGAACAGGGAGCCTTGTTATGCTGATGGGCGGGATGTAAATTGCCAACTGCCTCTCTGGAGGAGTGTATTGTGTTCCCTAAAACAAGTAAACAACAGAGCTACAGAGCCAAGGGCACTTCCAGTCTAGGGAATATACCTTGGGAAAACTGAAAATCAATAAGACAGAGCCACCCCAAAATTTAGGGCTGCACTGCTTACAAGGACCTCAACTTGGGTACACCTTAAATATCCCAGGAAATATAAAAATGGTTCAAAAATTGTGGTACATACGTACGATGGAATATCCCTCAGCCATGAAATCAATGTCATAAGACCAGTAGCAGCAAAATGGGTGGATTCAGGTACGATGATTCTAAGTGAAATAAGTCACAGAGAAAAAGAAACTTATCATAAGATATCACTTATGAAGATCGTGTAAACATGGCTACACTTGAACTGAGTTAGGAAAGAGAACAGTGTCTCACATTTAGAAAACATTCTTATGCCTGCTTAAGGGGGAAGGAGAGGTGGGGTGATGCATAAAACCAGAGTTTGATATAAGCACAGGTACCGTTCCAAAAACCAACTATGGAATAGACAAGACCTACACCTTCCTCAGTGAAAGGGACTCAAATCCCCATGTTTCCCACAGAGGAATATATCTGGCTAGTAAGAATCTTAAAACCTATGTATTGATATGTCTCCGTGAGGGAATCAAGTGTGTCTAGACTGGCATAAATATGGCAGCGAGAATCAGCTCAAACCCACTATAAAAAGGAATTTCAAAAACAAAACAAAAAAACTGGGAAATTCTTTACATTTCCTTCAGGGTCTCTGATGAAACCTGGAATGACCCTATCTACAATGACAGCTGGATGTGGCATAAGGAGGGACACTTGGGACTGAGAGGATTGGTGAGATTGGGTGAGCAAATGCAGACACTTTAAAGCACAAATACCTGGCACCCATTCCATGGGTCCCAACTCTCCAGGTTGAAGGGAATATTACTACAGCTATAACATGTACGGGAAACCTAGAGAACGGACACACTGTGAATACGAAAGGTTTCTAAAACTCAACGAATAGTCCCTCTCCTGGTGCTCCGGTTTGACTTTCCATCTGCTTTACTATCAACCTCCCAACTTGCAGAGACAGCCCCTTTAACCTCCTGGTTCGCACAGGTTGCCAATTTGGCAGAGGATGAAATGGAAGAGGGAGAACCAATGAGAGAGTAGCTGTTAGGCATTTGGACGGGCACATATCACTGTAATTTCCTGGCAGGAAGAAGAATTAACCAAAGTCTCAGCCCCCGACCTGGAACCAGCATAGGTCCTGAACCAAAATGTTGGACTTGCGGTCAGCTCACCAAAAACAAATTGAAAAATGGAGCTCAGGGGCACAGCAATTCACAAACTGGCCGAGTAATAAAGGACAACTATCGTCCAAAAATCTGTTGAGGGAAGGCAACGAGGCGGACTTGAAACCGAGGCAGAATAGCAGGAAACAGATTTCAAGATGTACCTTGGAATCGCCTTTAAAGCACAGGAAGAGGGGCACAACTTTGACAATGATGCACTTGGCCATAAAGGGCGTATGCGTTTTCTCCTGAATATTTTCAGGAGAAAACGCATACGCCCTTTTTGGCCAAGCAAGCAAGTGGGCAATGCAAATCTGCACTACAAAGAAGTATCACTTCCCACCGGTCAAAAGGGACATCCACAAAATGTGTAAAAACCAGAAAGGCAAGACAGGCCCTGGAGAACAGGGACCCTTGTTATGCTGATGGGCGGGATGTAAATTGCCAACTGCCTCTCTGGAGGAGTACATTGTGTTCCCTAAAACAAGTAAAGAACAGAGCTACAGAGCCAAGGGCACTTCCAGTCTAGGGAATATACCTTGGGAAAATTGAAAATCAATGAGACAGAGCCACCCCAAAATTTAGGGCTGCACTGCTTACAAGGACCTCAACTTGGGTACACATTAAATATCCCAGGAAATATAAAGATGGTTCAAAAAATTGTGGTACTTACGTACGATGGAATATCCCTCAGCCATGAAATCAATGTCATAAGACCAGTAGCAGCAAAATGGGTGGATTCAGGTACGATGATTCTAAGTGAAATAAGTCACACAGTAAAAGAAACTTATCATAAGATATCACTTATGAAGATCCTGTAAACATGGCTACATTTGAACTGAGTTAGGAAAGAGAAAAGTGTCTCACATTTAGAAAACACTCTTATGCCTGCTTAAGGGGGAAGGAGAGGTGGGGTGATGCATAAAATCAGAATTTGCTATAAGCACAGGTACCGTTCCAAAAACCAACTATGGAATAGACAAGACGTACACATTCCTCAGTGAAAGGGACTCAAAACCCCATATTTCCCGCAGAGGAATATATCTGACTAGTAAGAATCTTAAAACCTATGGATTGATATGTCTCCATGAGGGAATCAAGTGTGTCTAGACTGGCATAAATATGGCAGCGAGAATCAGCTCAAACCCACTATAAAAAGGAATTTCAATAACAAAACAAAAAAACTGGGAAATTCTTTACAATTCCTTCAGGGTCTCTGATGAAACCTGGAATGACCCTATCTACAATGACAGCTGGATGTGGCATAAGGAGGGACACTTGGGACTGAGAGGATTTGTGAGATTGGGTGAGCAAATGCAGACACTTTAAAGCACAAATACCTGGCACCCATTCCATGGGTCCCAACTCTCCAGGTTGAAGGGAATATTACTACAGCTATAACATGTACGGGAAACCTAGAGAACGGACAAACTGTGAATACGAAAGGTTTCTAAAACTCAACGAATAGTCCCTCTCCTGGTGCTCCGGTTTGACTTTCCATCTGCTTTACTATCAACCTCCCAACTTGGAGAGACAGCCCCTTTAACCTCCTGGTTCGCACAGGTTGGAAATTTGGCAGAGGATGAAAGGGAAGAGGGAGAACCAATGAGAGAGTAGCTGTTAGGCACTTGGACGGGCACATATCACTGTAATTTCCCGGCAGGAAGAAGAATTATCCAAAGTCTCAGCCCCCCACCGGGAACAAGCATAGGTCCTGAACCAAAATGTTGGACTTGCGGTCAGCTCACCAAAAACGAGTTGAAAAATGGAGCTCAGGGGCACAGCAATTCACAAACTGGCCGAGTAATAAAGGACAACTATCGTCCAAAAATCTGTTGAGGGAAGGCAACGAGGCGGACTTGAGAGCGAGGCAGAATAGCAGGAAACAGATTTCAAGAGGTACGTTGGAATCGCCTTTAAAGCACAGGAAGAGGGGCACAACTTCGACAATGATGCACTTGGCCAAAAAGGGCATATGCGTTTTCTCCTGAATATATTCAGGAGAAAATGCATACGCCCTTTTTGGCCAAGCAAGCAAGCGGGCAATGCAAATCTGCACTACAAAGAAGTATCACTTCCCACCGGTCTAAAGGGACATCCACAAAATGTGTAAAAACCAGAAAGGCAAGACAGGCCCTGGAGAACAGGGAGCCTTGTTATGCTGATGGGCGGGATGTAAATTGCCAACTGCCGCTCTGGAGGAGTACATTGTGTTCCCTAAAACAAGTAAAGAACAGAGCTACAGAGCCAAGGGCACTTCCAGTCTAGGGAATATACCTTGGGAAAACTGAAAATCAATAAGACAGAGCCACACCAATATTTAGGGCTGTACTGCTTAAAAGGACCTCAACTTGGGTACACATTAAATATCCCAGGAAATATAAAAATGGTTCAAAAAATTGTGGTACTTACGTACAATGGAATGTCCCTCAGCCATGAAATCAATGTCATAAGACCAGTAGCAGCAAAATGGGTGGATTCAGGTACGATGATTCTAAGTGAAATAAGTCACACAGAAAAAGAAACTTATCATAAGATATCACTTATGAAGATCCTGTAAACATGGCTACACTTGAACTGAGTTAGGAAAGAGAACAGTGTCTCACATTTAGAAAACACTCTTATGCCTGCTTAAGGGGGAAGGAGAGGTGGGGTGATGCATAAAACCAGAGTTTGATATAAGCACAGGTACCATTCCAAAAACCAACTATGGAATAGACAAGACCTACACCTTCCTCAGTGAAAGGGACTCAAAACCCCATATTTCCCGCAGAGGAATATATCTGACTAGTAAGGATCTTAAAACCTATGTATTGATATGTCTCCGTAACGGAATCAAGTGTGTCTAGACTGGCATAAACATGGCAGCGAGAATCAGCTCAAACCCACTATAAAAAGGAATTTCAAAAACAAAACAAAAAAACTGGGAAATTCTTTACAATTCCTTCAGGGTCTCTGATGAAACCTGGAATGACCCTATCTACAATGACAGCTGGATGTGGCATAAGGAGGGACACTTAGGACTGAGACGATTGGTGATATTGGGTGAGCAAATGCAGACCCCCTAAAGCACAAATGCCTAGCACACATTCCATGGGTCCCAACTCTCCAGGTTGAAGGGAATATTACTACAGCTATAACATGTACGGGAAACCTAGAGAACGGACACACTGTGAATACGAAAGGTTTCTAAAACTCAACGAATAGTCACTCTGCTGGTGCTCCGGTTTGACTTTCCATCTGCTTTACTATCAACCTCCCAACTTGGAGAGACAGCCCCTTTAACCTCCTGGTTCGCACAGGTTGCCAATTTGGCAGAGGATGAAAGGGAAAAGGGAGAACCAATGAGAGAGTAGCTGTTAGGCATTTGAAAGGGCACATATCACTGTAATTTCCCGGCAGGAAGAAGAATTAACCAAAGTCTCAGCCCCACACCGGGAACCAGCATAGGTCCTGAACCAAAATGTTGGACTTGCGGTCAGCTCACCAAAAACGAGTTGAAAAATGGAGCTCAGGGGCACAGCAATTCACAAACTGGCCGAGTAATAAAGGACAACTATCGTCCAAAAATCTGTTGAGGGAAGGCAACGAGGCGGACTTGAAAGCGAGGCAGAATAGCAGGAAACAGATTTCAAGAGGTACGTTGGAATCACCTTTAAAGCACAGGAAGAGGGGCACAACTTCGACAATGATGCACTTGGCCAAAAAGGGCGTATGCGTTTTCTCCTGAATATATTCAGGAGAAAACGCATACGCCCTTTTTGGCCAAGCAAGCAAGCGGGCAATGCAAATCTGCACTACAAAGAAGTATCACTTCCCACCGGTCAAAAGGGACATCCACAAAATGTGTAAGAACAAGAAAGGCAAGACAGGCCCTGGAGAACAGGGAGCCTTGTTATGCTGATGGGCGGGATGTAAATTGCCAACTGCCTCTCTGGAGGAGTGCATTCTGTTCCCTACAACAAGTAAAGAACAGAGCTACAGAGCCAAGGGCACTACCAGTCTAGGGAATATACCTTGGGAAAACTGAAAATAAATAAGACAGAGCCACCCCAAAATTTAGGGCTGCACTGCATACAAGGACCTCAACTTGGATACACCTTAAGTATCCCAGAAAATATAAACATGGTTCAAAAAATTGTGGTACTTACGTACGATGGAATATCCCTCAGCCATGAAATCAATGTCATAAGACCAGTAGTAGCAAAATGGGTGGATTCAGGTACGATGATTCTAAGTGAAATAAGTCACACAGAAACAGAAATTTATCATAAGATATCACTTATGAAGATCCTGTAAACATGGCTACACTTGAACTGAGTTAGGAAAGAGAACAGTGTCTCACATTTAGAAAACACTCTTATGCCTGCTTAAGGGGGAAGGAGAGGTGGGGTGATGCATAAAACCAGAGTTTGCTATAAGCACAGGTACCGTTCCAAAAACCAACTATGGAATAGACAAGACCTACACCTTCCTCAGAGATAGGGACTCAAAACCCCATATTTCCCGCAGAGGAATATATCTGACAAGTAAGAATCTTAAAACCTATGCATTGATATGTCTCCGTAAGGGAATCAAGTGTGTCTACGCTGGCATAAACATGGCAGCGAGAATCAGCTCAAACCCACTATAAAAAGGAATTTCAAAAACAAAACAAAAAAACTGGGAAATTCTTTCCAATTCCTTCAGGGTCTCTGATGAAACCTGGAATGACCCTATCTACAATGACAGCTAGATGTGGCATAAGGAGGGACACTTGGGACTGAGACGATTGGTGAGATTGGGTGAGCAAATGCAGACCCTTTGAAGAACAAATGCCTGACACCCATTCCATGGCTCCCAACTCTACAGGTTGAAGGGAATATTACTACTGCTATAACATGTACGGGAAACCTAGAGAACGGACACACTGTGAATACGAAAGGTTTCTAAAACTCAACGAATAGTCCCTCTCCTGGTGCTCCGGTTTGACTTTCCATCTGCTTTACTATCAACCTCCCAACTTGGAGAGACAGCCCCTTTAACCTCCTGGTTCGCACACGTTGCCATTTTGGCAGAGGATGAAAGGGAAAAGGGAGAACCAATGAGAGAGTAGCTGTTAGGCATTTGAACGGGCACATATCACTGTAATTTCCCGGGAGGAAGATGAATTAACCAAAGTCTCAGCCACCCACCGGAACCAGCATAGGTCCTGAACCAACATTTTGGACTTGCGGTCAGCTCACCAAAAACGAGTTGAAAAATGGAGCTCAGGGGCACAGCAATTCACAAACTGGCCGAGTAATAAAGGACAACTATCGTCCAAAAATCTGTTGAGGGAAGGCAACGAGGCGGACTTGAAAGCGAGGCAGAATAGCAGGAAACAGATTTCAAGAGGTACGTTGGAATCGCCTTTAAAGCACAGGAAGAGGGGCACAACTTCGACAATGATGCACTTGGCCAAAAAGGGCGTATGCGTTTTCTCCTGAATATATTCAGGAGAAAACGCATACACCCTTTTTGGCCAAGCAAGCAAGCGGGCAATGCAAATCTGCACTACAAAGAAGTATCACTTCCCACCGGTCAAAAGGGACATCCACAAAATGTGTAAAAACCAGAAAGGCAAGACAGGCCCGGGAGAACAGGGAGCCTTGTTATGCAGATGGGCGGGATGTAAATTGCCAACTGCCACTCTGGAGGAGTACATTGTGTTCCCTGAAACTAGTAAAGAACAGAGCTACAGAGCCAAGGGCACTTCCAGTCTAGGGAATATACCTTGGGAAAACTGAAAATCAATAAGACAGAGCCACCCCAAAATTTAGGGCTGCACTGCTTACAAGGACCTCAACTTGGGTACACCTTAAATATCCCAGGAAATATAAAAATGGTTCAAAAAATTATGGTACTTACGTACGATGGAATATCCCTCAGCCATGAAATCAATGTCATAAGACCAGTAGCAGCAAAATGGGTGGATTCAGGTACGATGATTCTAAGTGAAATAAGTCACAGAGAAAAAGAAACTTATCATAAGATATCACTTATGAAGATCCTGTAAACATGGCTACACTTGAACTGAGTTAGGAAAGAGAACAGTGTCACACATTTAGAAAACACTCTTATGCCTGCTTAAGGGGGAAGGAGAGGTGGGATGATGCATAAAACCAGAGTTTGATATAAGCACAGGTACCGTTCCAAAAACCAACTATGGAATAGACAAGACCTACACCTTCCTCAGTGATAGGGACTCAAAACCCCATATTTCCCGCAGAGGAATATATCTGACAAGTAAGAATCTTAAAACCTATGCATTGATATGTCTCTTTAAGGGAATCAAGTGTGTCTAGACTGACATAAACATGGCAGCGAGAATCAGCTCAAACCCACTATAAAAAGGAATTTAAAAACAAAACAAAAAAAATGGGAAATTCTTTACAATTCCTTCAGGGTCTCTGATGAAATTTGGAATGACCCTATGTACAACGACAGCTGGATGTGGCATAAGGCTGGACACTTGGGACTGAGAGGATTGGTGAGCTTGGGTGAGCAAATGCAGACCCTTTAAAGCAATAATGCATGGCACCCATTCCATGGGTCCCAACTCTCCAGGTTGAAGGGAATATTACTACAGTTATAACATGTACTGGAAACCTAGAGAACGGACCCACTGTGAATACGAAAGGTTTCTAAAACTCAACGAATAATCCCTCTCCTGGTGCTCCGGTTTGACTTTCCATCTGCTTTACTATCAATCTCCCAACTTGGAGAGACAGCCCCTTTAACCTCCTGGTTCGCACAGGTTGCCAATTTGGCAGAGGATGAAAGGGAAGAGGGAGGACCAATGAGAGAGTAGCTGTTAGGCATTTGGACGGGCACATATCACTCTAACTTCCCGGCAGGAAGAAGAATTAACCAAAGTCTCAGCCCCCCACCGGGAGCCAGCATAGGTCCTGAACCATAATTTTGTACTTGCGGTCAGCTCACCAAAAACGAGTTGAAAAATGGAGCTCAGGGGCACAGCAATTCACAAACTGGCCGAGTAATAAAGGGCAACTATCGTCCAAAAATCTGTTGAGGGAAGGCAACGAGGCGGACTTGAAAGCGAGGCAGAATAGCAGGAAACAGATTTCAAGAGGTACGTTGGAATCGCCTTTAAAGCACAGGAAGAGGGGCACAACTTCGACAATGATGCACTTGGCCAAAAAGGGCGTATGCGTTTTCTCCTGAATATATACAGGAGAAAACGTATACGCCCTTTTTGGCAAAGCAAGCAAGCGGGCAATTCAAATCTGGAATACAAAGAAGTATCACTTCCCACCGGTCAAAAGGGACATCAACAAAATATGTAAAAACCAGAAAGGCAAGACAGGCCCTGGAGAACAGGGAGCCTTGTTATGCTGATGGGCGGGATGTAAATTGCCAACTGCCTCTCTGGAGGAGTGTATTGTGTTCCCTAAAACAAGTAAAGAACAGAGCTACAGAGCCAAGGGCACTTCCAGTCTAGGGAATATACCTTGGGAAAACTGAAAATCAATAAGACAGAGCCACCCCAAAATTTAGGGCTGCACTGCTTACAAGGACCTCAACTTGGGTACACCTTAAATATCCCAGGAAATATAAAAATGGTTCAAAAATTGTGGTACTTACGTACGATGGAATATCCCTCAGCCATGAAATCAATGTCATAAGACCAGTAGCAGCAAAATGGGTGGATTCAGGTACGATGATTCTAAGTGAAATAAGTCACAGAGAAAAAGAAACTTATCATAAGATATCACTTATGAAGATCCTGTAAACATGGCTACACTTGAACTGAGTTAGGAAAGAGAACAGTGTCACACATTTAGAAAACTCTCTTATGCCTGCTTAAGGGGGAAGGAGAGGTGGGATGATGCATAAAACCAGAGTTTGATATAAGCACAGGTACCGTTCCAAAAACCAACTATGGAATAGACAAGACCTACACCTTCCTCAGTGATAGGGACTCAAAACCCCATATTTCCCGCAGAGGAATATATCTGACTAGTAAGAATCTTAAAACCTATGCATTGATATGTCTCTTTAAGGGAATCAAGTGTGTCTAGACTGACATAAACATGGCAGCGAGAATCAGCTCAAACCCACTATAAAAAGGAATTTAAAAACAAAACAAAAAAAATGGGAAATTCTTTACAATTCCTTCAGGGTCTCTGATGAAATTTGGAATGACCCTATGTACAACGACAGCTGGATGTGGCATAAGGCTGGACACTTGGGACTGAGAGGATTGGTGAGCTTGGGTGAGCAAATGCAGACCCTTTAAAGCAATAATGCATGGCACCCATTCCATGGGTCCCAACTCTCCAGGTTGAAGGGAATATTACTACAGTTATAACATGTACTGGAAACCTAGAGAACGGACCCACTGTGAATACGAAAGGTTTCTAAAACTCAACGAATAATCCCTCTCCTGGTGCTCCGGTTTGACTTTCCATCTGCTTTACTATCAATCTCCCAACTTGGAGAGGCAGCCCCTTTAACCTCCTGGTTCGCACAGGTTGCCAATTTGGCAGAGGATGAAAGGGAAGAGGGAGGACCAATGAGAGAGTAGCTGTTAGGCATTTGGACGGGCACATATCACTCTAACTTCCCGGCAGGAAGAAGAATTAACCAAAGTCTCAGCCCCCCACCGGGAGCCAGCATAGGTCCTGAAC